>NC_064419.1:4495000-4795000 GCF_023375975.1 Astyanax mexicanus | reverse complement strand
ACCTACTTAACAAGCAACTGGCCACCATTTAATTGGTAGAAAACAGAAACGAATTAAAAACTGCATTAAAAATGTTGCGTAAACGGCGCGGCCCAGTAAACTGCAGGCAGTAAATGAGGTCTAGAAGATTAGGCTGATAGAGGGGGAGCTGATGGAGGGGGATGGAGGGTCCGCGGGTGTGGGGCGGGGCTGTAATGGGCTGGTTCTGTTCTCTGGGCGGCGAGTGTGACGCTGTACGGCTGCTGTCTCCTGGACGGAGTGTGTTTTGACAGGCAGCAGCCATGGGTGAGGTGTTGCTTGCTCTCTGGGGAAAAGTGTCCCTGTGTGGCGGTGACTAACCCCCTCTCAGAAAGAGAGAGAAGAGAGAGAGAGAGACGAAGAGTGAGAGTGAATTAGATAGAGAGAGAGAGAGAAAGAAAGAAAGAAAGACAGAGCGAGACGGGCAAGGAGGGAAACCAGGGTGAAGGATAAATAAGCCTGGCTGGCCAGAGCTCAAATTTTCTTTGACACAGCAAAGAAAATAACATCCTACAAATAAGTCAGGGACTGCAGTCTCGCCATTAGTTCCTCTGTAATCTTGAGTTTACAACATACATTATATGTCCAAAAGTACTGGAACACCAGCTCACTCATTATTTTATCTGAAAACATCAATTTAAAAACTGATTCTGCTTCAACTGCTAAATTTTAACACACACACAGAGATGTGCAAAACTCATTGTTAGTTTTTGCAAACAATTGATTGACCAAGAATGGCACATCCAAGTTATTAGGTTTAGGGGGCAAATATAGGTTGGTATAAATAGAGTTTCTCCCTTAATAAATGAAATTATCATTTAAAAACTGATTTTTATATTTACTTAGGTTATCTTTCTCTGATATTAAAATATGTTTGTTAATCTATAAAAAAATTAAGTATGATAAAAAAGGGGAAGGGGGGAAAAGGGGAAGGGGAAAAAAAATTTTCACAGCATTGAAGATACAATATAAGTGCAGACTTTGAAAGCATTCAACTGTACCCACAGCTTGTATAACTGTACAATCTCCAAGGAAAGACATATTTAGCTGGATACTATAGAACCACACATGAGCCTGAGGTCACCATGCCCAACACTAAGCTTCTGCTACAGCTTTATTAAACCCCCCAGCGTTCGGCTGATGAACAGTGCAGCAGTGGAACAGTGTTCTCTGGAGGGATTGAGCTCCATCCAATACCTTTAGGATAAGTTGCAGTGGTGTTTGTGATGTGTGATGTATGCACTCTGCTGCCTCTCGTGACATTAACTGTCAAGTTCTTGCTTTTTCTACCATTGGGGGAAAAGGTTCTCCACTCTATGCAGGCAGGCTTCTACTTCCTTCTGCTTCCAAGAGGACCATCATCTTTATTGCTGATGTTGCAGGTTATGGTTGAGTCATAGACCAAACATGGAAAACAGCTGTAAGTGAACAGTGTGTACAGCATAAGCTTGTGCCTAGATAGCAATACGCCAGAAAAGTACTTTGAAAACACATCACTTCCAGAGCGCCACGTAGATATAGGGGTTGGACAATGAAACCAAAACCAAAACTTTTTATCATTTATTGTCCCAACAGACAGTTCTGGTGGAAACAGGAGAGTTGAGGTGCACATTGAATTCTGCCGTGATTTGATCAGCCGTGGTTTTATGTTTTTCGGATACAATCTGGGTTAGCACCCGAACATCCCTTTCAGACAGCTTCCTCTTACAGCGTCCACAGTTAATCCTGTTGGATGTGGTTGGTCCTTCTCGGTGGTATGCTGACATTACCCTGAATACCGTGGCTTTTGATACATCTTAAAGACTTGCTGTCTTGGTCACAGATGCTCCAGCAAGACGTGCACCAACATTTTGTCCTCTTTTGAACTCTGGTATGTCACCTATAAAGTTGTGTGCATTGCAATATTTGGAGCAAAACTGTGCTCTTACCCTGATAATTGAACCTTCACGCTCTGCTCTTACTGGTGCAATTAATGAAGATTGGCCACCAGGCTGCTCCAATTTAGCCATGAAACCTCCCACACTAAAATAATGACAGGTGTTTCAGTTTCATTGTCCAACCCCTGTATATATTAAAATAGACTGTTGGCGAGGTACGAGGTAGCAGTAACATTGCATTGTGTCTAGTGGTTGAGTAGTGGCTCAGTTCTGGTAGTGCTAGTCTACAAATAGAATGAGATACGGCCCATCCTTGTGGCTTCAAAGAAGGCAAGGAGTGGTAGTCTGTTCCAGAGAGAGGTTGAAGGTGGCATCCAGCTCATTGGCACAGACGCTGTCAGGCTCTATATCCTGGAATAGCATCTGGGTATTCGCCGCTTTGCAAGTCGAGACCCTCATCAGTGTTCTCCTCACCTCATTTGTAGTCTGAATAGGTGCTGGTTGGCTCTCTGTGGAAGGGAGCAGGGCGGTGATGATAAGCTGAGCCTGAGCAGTGGTCTCAAAGCGAGCCCAGAAAGTACTCAGTACCGCGGGGAAGTGAGCGCCTGTGGTCAGCGAGTTGCTGACTTCGCTCTTCAGTCAGTAATTGCTTGGAAGTCTGGCCACATGCGCCGGGGTTCTGAGCTGGAGTTGAAACTGTGTGCTGTGCTCGGGGTTTGCAGCCCTGATGCCAGGCTGTAGATTGTGTGCGGCAGCTTTCAGTTCATGCAGTTCCTCACTGTTGCCAGATTGGAAGATTGCGTCTTGCAATTTCAGCAGGACTGTGGACTCTAGACTGTAGTGTTTATACACAAGGTTTGGCAACCATATATAACTACTTGTATGTGGTTAGTTTAAATGTGGTTATTTCTATATATAATCCACATATATAGAAATATGTCCAAATTTTCTAATGAATTTGTTCAGCCACTTCACATTGTACCTGTTGCTGACACCAATGCACATGTACAAAACTGTTTATCTGCTCCAAACTGTATCTGGAGCAGATAAACTTGAACCAACCAACTGTGGGCTAGAGGGGTATAAATTCCCCAAGCATTGAGCTGTAGAGAGTTGGATATCTAGGGATGAGATGGAGTGATAATTATCCACTTTCTTGATAATTTAGAGCAGAGGAGGACACTTTTTAGAGGAGAGAGAAAAAACCTTGTAAACTTTCAATGGAAGTCAATGTAAAAAGAGTTTATTTCAGGTCATTTCAGGTGTTTTTCATAGGACAGCAACGATATGCTCTTGTCACTGAATGGATAAACACTTTTTTTGGAGGGGTCGCAATATTTTTGTCTCTAAGTACACTACCAGGCAACAGTTTAAGAACATCCACATTTATTATTTTTTATTATTTTTTTTCCATTTAGGTTCTTCAGGTCCAGTGGAAAATCTAATATAGTACCTAAAACCCAGGCTTTTAAGGAAAAAAATACATTTTAGGAAACAAGTAATTGGTCATTTAAAACTTGCAGCTGGAAAGGAGCTAAACAGAGCTTTGGAAATGGACGCAAAATTTGTTTTGTCAAATATTTAGTTTTTATCTTTTATTGTTGATAATCATGGGTTACAGCTAAGGAAAATGCAAAATCAGTGTTCAGAAAAAAAAAATTATATTATATAAGACAAATTGGTACTTTTGACAGTGTGGGCAATGTGCCAAGTCCTGCTGGAAAATGAAATTGCATCCTCATAAAAGTGACAGTCAGCAGATGACGTGTCTCTTCAAACCATCACTGATCATCAGTAAATTAGTAGAGTCTGGAGGAAGAGTGTAGTGACACACAGTCCAAACTGCTTGAGGTCTAGTGTGAAGTTTTCACAATCAGTGACATGTCATCTGCTGGTCAGTGCAGTTTTGTTTTCCCACAAAATCTTACAGCACTTCATGCTTCCCTCTGCTACTGACAACTTTTATGGAGATGCTGATTTCATTTTCCAGCAGGACTTGGCCCACAGCCTACATTGCAAATTGGTCTTAATTAAGCCATAATCATCAATAATAAAAGAAATAAATGCTTAAAATAGATCACTCTGTGTGTAATACATCTATATAATATATTTTCACTTATAAAACCATTTTCAGCTCAATATTTTGGGTTGCCAACGTTTGGTGCATCCCTCTCCAGCACACTAGCAGAGCTGTCCAAATAATAACCTGATCACACCGACCTTGGTTTTCACAGGTGTTGAAGCATGAAGACAGAAAGAAGGCTGAGTCAATATTACACATTATCATCACATCCCTCTCTGACCTCATGATTTACCGTATAATGAGCTTCACCACTGCAACCCCGGCACAAGCTCCAAACCATCACTCTGCCTATCACACACCTCTTACTCACCACCTCCTCTTATCTAACATCAGGTACGAGGTACATCTTCCACACAATCAGTAGTTCTGTAGTTCACTGTTCTTTCTGAAAGGCTACAACTCTGAAGAACTCTGAGCTCCTCAGTTTAACAGGGTTTGCTGAATAATTTATAGCAGAGTAATACACTCGAAGATTAAGAGCCAAATAATTAGTCTGCGGGCGAAGAGGGTACATTTGTACATTTGTATTTACCAGCTTGGGAACCTACTTTCGTCCTACTTTTGTCCTAGATGGACTTTGTAGCGCAGGCCAGACAGGAAGACTTGTTCTTTTTCTTAAAATGGTCTTGGTTCCTCATAGTCAGGTATGGATTGGGAACTAGGAACGTTTTTTCAGACCTGAAAGTCCGGAGCAAAGTGTGCACCAAGGTTCATGTGTTTGCTACATTGTGTACACTGTATTTGGTCCGTGTAGTTTTGGTTTCACACTTTAGTTTAGTGAGCGGACTTAAGAGCCTTACTATATCATGTTGTCAAGGTAGGTATGAGTTTGACGAGTGCTTTTTCCAGGTGTTTTCACCGAATTCTATCTCTCTGTCAGAATTTGACTCCCATTTGTGTGCACATGCTTCCCACAGCAAAAAAATTTCAATAGGCTGATTGGGTAATGCCTCAACAGAGCATGAAGAGGAGGAAACAGTTTCCAGTACTTTCAACCTGAGCCTGAAGCATGAAATTAACCCCAATCCAAGAAGAATCCAGTATATCATCAGTGTACACCAAGGTACAGCCTGACGAATGATATATACTCTCTAAACTGCAAAAGTAATTCTAAACTTTACTTGCTTATGAGTTTTGTTACAATTGAGGAAAATATTGGGACACCTGCTCCTCTCCAGAGTTTCCTCCATGTCTCTATCGTATTGTCTAATTTGATTGCTGTCTCTCTCTCTCTCTCTCTCTCTCTCTCTCTATCTTTATCTCTCTCTTTCACTCTCTCTATCTCTGTACAGCACTAAATTTCTTAAAATTGACCCCAATCTATGAAGAAACCAGCATATCACCATTGTACACCAAGGTACAGCCTGCCAAATAATATATACTCTCTAAACTAGTTTCCAGTACTTTCAACCAGTTTTAAACTAGCTGTGACTGTTCCATTCACCCAGTCCTGCCTCTAAATATCTTAAACCAATCACTGTCAAGTTACGATCCCCACAGTACTGCTTCTTTCGGGGCAGGTTTAAAGGACAATTTGGTTTTCCTTTAGACTGTAAATAAGTTTGGTTGCGATGGTTACTATGCCATACTCCTGCGCGATGGTTACTACCGTGCCTTACTCCTCCGCACTGGAGGTAGTCACCTGGAATTAGGCTTTCAGTTAACAGCTGTGCTAAAATTGACAAGAGTTAATTACTTGAATTTCTTGTCTCTTAATGTTTAGTTTGAGAGCATGAGATGTAAAATTGTGAAGAGGTAGAGTTACAGGTATAATAGCTCTATTCGAGTAATGTTCTAATACAGATTATGGCAATAAATACTCAACTAAGTAAAGAAAAAAATTAAGGTCAGTCAATCTAAAATATAATTCAAGAACTCTGAAATTGGCTAAGACCTTTTATTTTTCAAAAGCTGGCAGAGATTGGCTTTTTCCATTAGTCACAGAATTCCACAGTCATGGAAGGCATTACTGCCCACAGTGGACAGTGCAGTGGATGGTAATGATTGTGACCGGCAGCGTCTGGCTAGAATTGATTGACCATGCAAAAGGATGAGCTACTCTTACCTAAATTATGTAGATTTTAATGGGACCTGGTAAATGTATATTTTATTTTATAATTTTATATTTTCATTTTCTTATTTTTGTTCTGGCATTGAGGTCTACAGAGAGACAACAGTTAATGCATACTTACATCCTTGTTAAAGCACTTTACAAATAGAACCAAATTACACTGACTCACGTTAAATTTTCTCTCTCTCTCTTAAACAAAGACGACGAACTGAACTCTGAACGCCGTTCCTTTTTTTTCCGTAAAGCCGAGCTCAGAAGGTTAAAAGCTACGTGTTGCGTCTGTCTAATGAAACGTTCAGAAACGTCCTTCAGTTCTTTAAGAATTGTCCTAACAACACCGAGCAGACAGTTTATCTCTCAAAGAGAGCGCTACAAAGACTTTAATTCACTTACCAAACACTAAACGCACAATTAGCGCAATTAGCCGAAGAAAGGACGCCGCAGCCGAAGTTTCCATGGAGACCGAATTATTTTTGAAGGGCTGTTGTGATGTGACGCAAATTTACTGGCCGAAAAAAATAGGAAACGGAGAGCGGGGAGCACGTTAATCAAACAACCGCCGTACCTCCTCCCATCTGCGGCTCTCTGCGCTCTCTGTAAATGATTAAGTCCTTCAAATGCTCTTTACAATCGGGCTGAATGAAGCTTCTTGAGGAGAGGAGCTTCCACTATCAAACATTTGTTATGGGTTGTTTAAAAAAATAATGCGCTCTGGAGCGTCGTTTTCCCTGTCTCTCTTTCTCATTGTATCATTTGCTTTCTTTCCTTCTATCTCTCTCTCTCTCACTCTCTTTCTCTCTCTTTCACTGTGTACAGCACTAAATTTAGCCCCAGGCTCTGAGCGCTTGCCAGAGGCTTATTGTCCCGAAAGGCTCCTCTAATTCTACAGCTAACAGCTGCCTGATGGGTTATCTGGCTCTTCAGCCGCTGTCCGACGGCTCCCGGTGAAGACAATGTCATTAAGCTGCACACCGTGTGACGAGACGTCACAGCCTCCATCTTCGACCTGCTCTAAAAGCCGATTCGCTGGCTCTTGCCGAGCGGCCTGCCGTGGATTTGCACTGGAAATACCTGGTGCAACACGTACCCGAGGCTGTCTTGCTCGCAGCGCAGCGAGTCCATGAGGAAAGCGTTTAGAATTAGCCAGCATTCGTGACATTCGCGACATAGTTCTTTAGTTCTTTGACGAACTGCAACAGAAAAAGCCATTTGTTTTGGGGTCACTTCAGTTCCAGCTCATTTTAAAATCACAAGAAAAAGCATGAATGGTTTGAGAAATCGTATTTAAAAAAAAACATATCTGTGAATTTTTATTTTAAAGAGACAGAACAGGCTAGAAAAAAAGAGCTGAAGCATTAAACTGACCCCAATCCAAGAAGAATCCAGCATTTTTTATCAGTGTACAGCAAGGTACAGCCTCAAAAATAATCTATACTCTCTAAACTGGAATAGTAATTCTAAACTTTACGTATATAGACATGCTTATATAGACTTGCTTATGAGTTTTGTTACAGTTGAGGAAAATATTGGGACACCTGCTCCTCTCCAGTGTTTCTACCAAAGTCAAAGGTATTTAAAAGAGTTAATCAATCAAAAACCTGAATTTTATCCGTTTATCCTCCCATCCGTGGCTCTCTGCGCTCTCTGTAAACGATTAAGTCCTCCAAACGCTCTTTACAATCGGGATGAATGAAGCTTCCACTATCAAACATCTCTTATACTCACACTTCCTGTCTATGAATTTGTTGCCTCTTAATGTGTTTGAGAGCATCAGTTGTAGTTGAAAAGTAGTGAAGAGGTAGAGTTACAGGTATACAGGGAATAGTCCTATTTGAGTAATGTTCTAATCCATATTATAGTAAGAACTACTCAACTAAGTAAAGAAAAAATACTGTACAAAGAACTTTGAAAGTATCCTCAAGTGTAATCACCATAAAGACCATCAAAAACATCATAATGTGATGAAACTGGCACTCATCAGGCCCTGGAAAGGAAGAGCAAGAGTTTCCTCTGTTCAGCCTCAGAAACCGCTAAAAGTTAACAGCACCCCAAATAATAGAGCCACATAAACACTTAAAATAGTATTTTTTTTTTTCTTTTTCACTTTTAAGTTACTACATGATTCCTTATGTGTTCCTTCATAGTCTGGATGACTTAAATATGTGTTTAAACATTTGATGCTTGGTGGTGATCCTCCTGTCCAAATTAGGCGTCTAAAACAGATAAAAGGTTAAAAAGTTAAACTTTTTTTGTCTTTAAAAGTTAAAACAGTTAACAATCTTCTGCCTCCTCAGCTCCACCTCACCCCCCCTCACCTGAGGCTCATGCACTACGTTCGGAGTATAAGGGAATTCTGTATATAGATTTTTCACCAGGCTATTCTCAAGTCTGCACAGACGGATGCTTCTGAGTTCTTGAGGGATTTTTTTCCTAATGTGAAAGCACTGCCACTCAGAAACACTGAGCATCAATACTGCATGAGGGAGTCAATTTAGAATCCTCCAATATTAATGCTCTTTTTTATTATATTTTATAATGGCTCTGTTAGATTAGGAATTCTTACCTGCATTATACAGCAGATCATCCACGTATCGTCTGAATCCTTTACACTTAACTTTACACAAGCTGGACGTCTACCTCAACGTCTACCCGGAGTTTATGAGGTGAGGTTGGCCTTTATAACGACGTCCAGTGTTCAGAGTTCACCATGTCTCGTGTCCACTTAACCAACCCGCTTAAAAAATGGGCCCCCAGAGAGCACCGCCCGGCCCCTTTAAAGCTGAAAGATGGAGCTGGGTATTAACCAGGCATTGACCCAAACTACAAATCGTTAAAAAATGGAGGACCTAAAGCTACTCCCTGAACCAAAGTGCAATGTCTGCTCATTCAAAAAACATGATGTGTGTCCTGAAGCTGAATCTCCAGCAGGAGAATCCACTGCTAAAACACTGGCAGCTGCTGCAGTACAATGGGAAACCTAGTATTTGTGCATGTGTGTGTGTGCGTATGTGTGTGTGTGTGTGTAATGGAATGGCCTACGGTCATGGTAAAAAAAAAATAGGACACCCAATAAAAACCTTTGTGTTTGTCTTTTCTTTAAATATTTAAACATATGGACAGTCTAGCTCTAATGTTTTTGCTTTTCGACAGTAAGGTTTTCCTCCTTGGACACTTCCTGTTTAGATAAGGTCGTAAGAAATATTGATATATCAAAGCATTGCAATATTTTATGCTTTGCGATAATGGGCGGCAATGTGGCTGGGTGGAGTTTCCATGTTCTCCCCATGTATGCGTGGAGTTTCCTTCCTCCCACAGTCCAAAAACGTGGAGATCAGAAATTGAATTGAATACTTTAAATTAATGAAATTGATTTATCTAAATCGATGTGATATGTACTTTATGTACCAGGTGCACCAGGTGGACGGTTGTTTCCGGTTGAGAGTACGCTGTGCGCTATTGGCTGCTGCTTCTCACTGATATGTGGATGAGTGCTGAGTGTGAATGGTTGTGTGTAAAAATGTTGATGTGATTATAAAGCATCCTTGGGTTTCCAGAATGGCACTATATAAGCATAACTTCATTTAATAATGTCAATCAATTCTGAAAAACACAATATCGTAGTATCACAGTATTTTTAATTGTTAGTCCATGTGAACTAAGCTAATAGTGGTGTCAGACAGTGGTTCATATTGTGTTGTGTTTAAACCGTAACCACTAGATGGCAGTGTTGTATTACGCCTTCAGTATAATGTTGCGTCTTTTTCATCTTCTATTGTTTAACAATTGACGATACCCTTGCTCAGCTTCCTGGAATTGGTCCAAAAGTCTAAACCATCTAAAAATGTGTTTTCACATACTGAGAGTTTATATTGAACTGGGGAAATCTGCTTTTAGCTACAGAGCACCAGCGAGCTGGAATTCACTACAGGAAATTTTAATTATTCTCATCAAATCCGTGTATCATTCGTTCATTTGATATTCAATTGAGAATCAAAATCGGAAAATTAAAAAACCAATTAGTTTTTTCGTTTTTTCGTTTTTGAATATAATACCAAAAAACGAATAACGGCTTGTATTTTGTATTTTTATTTGGTTATCCAAACAAAAATTGGAAATTTAAAAAACGGACCAGGAGCCGAATTTGATTTTGATTTTGAACTTGACCCATTTGTGTGCCCCGGAAGTTACTGATTTGTTTATTCTTGGTGGGTTTCTGTTGCGCGGGAGTTCACTGCAGTGTTATCTACACAGTCTGTATTGCTGTAGGCTTTGGATGGAGTTGAGGATGGAGAGTTTTATCTTGTTCAGAGGAACTAAACGCGTTGCAGTGAAAGAAGACGATATGACAACAGAAAAAATCGGCAGGATCTTTCAGGTGTTTGTCTAACGTTCCGTAGCTAAATGTCATATTTAGTTAATGTTATTCTGTGAATTGCCGCCTACTAAATATGACATTTAGCTACGGAACGTTAGACAAACACCTGAAAGATCCTGCCGATTTTTTCTGTTGTCATATCGTCTTCTTTCACTGCAACGCGTTTAGTTCCTCTGAACAAGATAAAACTCTCCATCCTCAACGGCCCTCTCCAATTCTGTGTTCGATACATGTCTTTTTCGCTTAAGGTCGTGTTGAACACAGAACCTTCTAACACTCATTGCAGAACATCGCTGGATCCCCATTTGCTGCAACGTGCACGAAATCTCTTCATGCGTCTTACCACCTTCAAAAAGATCTTTAATTAGGCCAGAATGTGGTTCCAGTCCGGCCATGCTGCCTACAGCAATACAGACTGTGTAGATAACACTGCAGTGAACTCCCGCGCAACAGAAACCCACCAAGAATAAACAAATCAGTAACTTCCGGGGCACACAAATGGGTCAAGTTCAAAATCAAAATCAAATTCGGCTCCTGGTCCGTTTTTTAAATTTCCAATTTTTGTTTGGATAACCAAATAAAAATACAAAATACAAGCCGTTATTCGTTTTTTGGTATTATATTCAAAAACGAAAAAACGAAAAAACGAATTGGTTTTTTAATTTTCCGATTTTGATTCTCAATTGAATATCAAATGAACGAATGATACACGGATTTCATCATCTACATCTGATGTGCTGCACATCATTCTACTTTTTGGGCATTTTGTGTCAAAATTAAAAGTAAAAGTTAATGTTGGGGTGTCCTAACAGCTTTTCTAGAAATTAAATGAAACTAAATTTTTAACATTTTAACTAACATTTTAAGTAAGACGATTAAAAGACGTTTCTTCAATTTTATGTTTATTTATATTATCTTTTTCTCTCAGTATTATTCGAATTTCAATCAAATGTCCAAAAAAGAAATAATTAATAATTAATTCTGTCCAAAAAAATAAATGTCTTGTGTGTGTGTGTGTGTGTGTGTGTGTATGTGTGTGTGTGTGTGTACGTATACACAGTACACAGTAGGCAGAGGCGTGCAGACATAGACATCAGGTGGTGCCAACTCTGCCCTTTATCAACCAAAGTGCCCTTTTTTCAAACTTTGTTTTTTTTTTTTTTTTTTTTTAATATTATTATTATTATTAAAAATTTACTGAGGCCAGTTTGAAATGATCTTTTGAAAACCTGAGCGATTAAAAACGAGTGAAAACAGAATGCCCTGAAATCAGCTCGCACACACCCGATCTCTCTCTTCCTCTGTCACGTGACCCCGTGTTGTGACATTTTTCCATTGAAAACTCACGTTTAGAGAATGTTACAAATAAAAGTAAAATTTTATTCAACATGTGCGTGTAATTTTTTTTATAATGAAATGTTCCACGTGCGCTAAAAAGTGCCCTTTTTCCCCCCTGAGCACTTGCCCCCCCAAAATGTCTGTGCACGCCACTGACAGTACACTCTAAGAAAAGTAAAAAATGTAAGTACAGATTTGTACTTAAAATGGGTACAAAGCTTGTCTCTGGGGCTGTACCTTATATTGAGGTACAAAAAAAGTACCTTTCAGTGAAAGTCCTTTTTTGTACCCCTGGTTTTTGTGCCAGTAAAGATTATAAAGATTATAAACATTATCATCAACTGAATATGGCTCAAAATATTGATGATCAAAAATTGTCTGGCTTTCAAATAAAAAATGCAATGCAATTTAAATATATATTGTTTATTAGTACAGTGATGCAGAATACTGAATGTACCCTTTGGCTGCAGGTTAAATGGAACAAATTTGTACTTATTTCTGTTAGAAATGACTTTGTACTTCATAGGGAACAAATCTGACCCTGTAAAGACCAATATTATACCTTTGAGGGTACAATTACGAAGAAAAAGTACCCATATCGTACCTCTGTTTTTTAGAGTGTAGGCACTCCTTTGGCTTTTCTGAAGTTCCAGACAGTGTGCTTAAGTTCTAGAGTCAGGACATTACTCATCGCTGTGTCATGTCGGTGTGCACTGAGGGGAGGACGCTTTGATTTTAGCCCGGCTCCGTCCCCGTCCCCCTGAGACCACGTAAACTGACCTCAGACTGTTCCCAGCCTCTAAAGCTCTCGCTCCGTGTTCGGCTCAACATCACCCTGATTGACCCTGATTCTATTCAGACTGCACAACTTTTCAGAGCTGAAAACAGTAAATAAGTTCAGAAACCAAGGCTTTTTCCATTTGGCGGCATCACTTTTTTCACATTAGAAAAAAAAAACCATTCAAAAACATTTTTTAATTGTGTTGCATCCTGAAAGTATTTAATTAAACAAGACAATTTTTACCAAAACAGATTTGCTAAAACACTTTTTAGTTTAATTAAAACTGAAACTTTTCTTCATCATGTTGTGTCCCGGCCCCACAACGCCACATTAGTGCATGGACCCCTGTGATTGCCGTTAGCAATATCATTTGCAAATGTCACTAAGCTCTGTTCGCATTTTAAGAGTCCGAAAAAAACAGAGGAAAACAGATGAAAAAGTAAATGAAAGCAGATTGTGTTGGTTGCTATCAATGCTAATTTGCATATATGAACCTGTTCTCACTAACTAGTGAACGGATACTGAAAAAAACATAAAAACTTTATTTTATCTCATTTAAGATTAACAATTAACCAAAACTTCATAAAACATTATACCAAGGTGTCTGTTAGCCAATGTATATATGTATATATAGTTCTGGAAAACATTAAGACCAATTTAGACCATTATTTTTTCAGTTTCTGAATCACTTTCTCTGATTTTGCTATTTATAGGTTTATGTTTGAGTAAAATTAAAATTTTTGCTATTTTGTTTTTTTCTATAAACTACAGACAACATTTCTTCCAAATTCCAATTAAAAATATTCTCATTTAGAGCATTTATTTGCAGAAAATTAGAAATGGCTAAACAAAAAACTAAACAAAAAAGATGCAGAGCTTTCAGACCTCAAATAATGCAAAGAAAATCAAAGAAACTCAACATTAACCAAGTTAAGTAAAGCTAAGCTATGTAAACAAAACTGTAATAAAAAAACACTTTAAAAAAAAAGTCAAACGAGTTCTGGATGTTAATCTACACAGAATTGAGTGAGTAAAGCGCTTCAGCATATATGCAGTAAGCTTAGATTCTTGTATTTCTCCAGTATAAAGGCTGGAATATTAGCATTAGCAGCTAACTGGTAGCAGCTAACTGCCCTAAAAAGCAACACTGAGTGTTCTGGTAAAATAACAAATCAGATGCAGAGCTTTCAGAGCTTTCTCAAATAATGCAAAGAAAACAAGTTCATATTCATACAGTTTTAGATATAGAGTTCAGAAATCAATATTTGGTAGAATAACCCTGGTGGTTTTTAATCACAGCTTTCATGCATATTGGCATCATGTTCTCCTCCACCAGTCTTACACACTGCTTTTGGATAATTTTATGCTGCTTTACTCCTGGTGCAAAAATTCAAGCAGTTCAGTTTGGTGGTTTGATGGCTTGTGATCATCCATCTTCCTCTTGATTAAATTCCGGAGATTTTTAATTCAGTAAAATCAAGGAAAAACATCATCATTAAGTTGTCTCTCATTTTTTTTCCAACGTTATATTTATATATATATATACAGCAGAGGCTCTAAACATGTGGTTGCTTCACATTTAAGAGACGTTGCGCTGTCCATCCTTTTGTACAGTTATTTGATTGATAGTTATTTTTCCATCTTAAAGTCCAAAATATTGCACTTAAATCAAGAATGAAGGATATAAATAAACAACCTGACCAGTAAATACTTTTCTGAATTTGTAAACATCTGTAACCTATTTGCTCAGAGCTGTCAGTGTTCAGGTTTTGCTCTTTTTCAGGCTTGTGATGTGTTTTCTGCTACAGCTGTGCAGAGGCAGATCACACCGCTGACATTTCTTATCACTGCTCTCAGAAAGCATTTAGACTTTTTAAAGACTCGTTTGCTTTCTGAAAGTCTGAAGTCAGGCGTTTTGTAGTCTTTCAGAAGTTCTGCTGGGATGCGTTAACTCAGTTCGACACACTGACAGCTCTGCGCCGACAGATACAGTACGTTTGGAAACAGGATGTGTTTTGATTGGATCGGCCAGATGCTGTATTTCAGATGATGTGATTGGCTACCATGAAGTGAAAAGATAAAACAAGACAGATGTTTTTACTGACTTTGTGGAGAGATATTACAAATACATCTGCAGACTACATCTGCAGACGTATAGAAATCATAAGGAAATATACTGTACACATAGAGTACCAGTCAAAAGTTTAAAAACACCTTCTCTGAGGTCATTCAGACTATGAAGGAACTCAAAAGGAATCATGTAGTAACTTGTTAAAAAATGTTAAACAAACCAAAATACTCTGTGAAGAAGCTTTTAGGTGCTATTGTCTGGGGTGCTGAGGCTGGTAACTCTTGCTCTTCCTTTCCTGGGTGGCTCTGATGAGTGCCAGTTCCATCATAACGTTTTTAATCGTCTTTGCGGTGACTGCACTTGAGGATATTTTCAAAATGTTTGACATTTTTCAGATTGATTGACCTTAATTTTTTTAAGTATTTATTTTTTATTTGCTTAGTTGAGTAGTTCTTGCCATAATATGGATTAGACCATTCCCTATCTGAGTGGAATTTCCATGTTTTTTTTCCCACTCCCCTCTCACAGATCGGGTTATATAGTTACCATATTTTTTGGACTATAAGGCACACCAGATTATAAGGCACATTTTAAGAGACACTATAAGGAACTTATAGCAGGTCTCGCTTCTGGGAGATGGTGGTGGTGGTGGAGGGGGTAGGTAGCTAATTAAGTTAAGTAAAGCTAAGCTTTGTAAAGAAAACTGTAATAAAAAAGTCTTTCTTTTAAAGTCAAATGAGCTCTGGATGTTAATCTACACAGTTTTCTCTCTTCTCTCTTCTCTCTTTTTACAGTAAGCTTAGATTCCCAAATGTCATTAGCATCAGCAGCTAAATGCTGCCCGACAGTGCTACACCGAGGAACCCTGAGTGTTCCGGTAAGCCAGGGCGAAACCAGCTAGCGGTTTCTATCCATGTAGGTTGTTTTAACACAGTAAACAGACAGACAACAGTCTGATATACTTGTTTCTGAACAACAAAAAAGCTAGCGTGGATAGCGGCTAATGCTAATACTGTTCCTGCAGTGCTAGCTGGAGGCCAATAATACTCACAATATTATAATACACAATGCTAAAGCTACTCCAGCCCTGGTGCTGGAGAACTAAATTGAAACTCCTAAATGGCTTTACTGCCGCTTATAACTTGAATGGTAAGGAGCACCAGATTATAAGGTGCACTGCCAATTTTGGGGAAAATTATAGGATTAAATGATGTGCCTTATAGTGCAAAAAATACAGTACTCTAGTTTGCTTGGTGCACTTGCATTGGTTGGGTGGTTTTCCCTAAGAATCAAGGCAATTTGTCTGCCTATTTTAATTGATGTGTGTTAATTGAGTTCTGAATGTTGGTTGTAAAGCATCATTGGGTTCTAGAAAGCTGCAATAAAAGTGTAAAAACAGTATCCAACAAACCGTAAGCAATCTAATGCTCACCCCTACTGTACTGTACACAGCACCTTCAGTTTAACACTGAGCAGAATGTGCTTTACATGTGCTCCTTTGTTGAATAAACATCAGCTAACAGTACGATTGGACCACACAAAGCCCGCGTCGCACAAGAGCCCCTACCGGCTGCAGGTGTTCATTGTCAGAAACTTCAAAGGCTGCGAAATTCACCGATATTGTCACTTCCTCCACTTCTGGTTGCACTCATAATGTGTTTCATGATATTGTCAGACTATTCTGAATCGCACCTGAACCGCGCGTCCCCCGCGCACCAGCGTCGGCGCAGCGGCACGGCCGAGCCGCGGCTATTCTCATGCTAAACGCTCGGAAAATAAGTGCGTTTTTCAAGCCGGGGCTGTTTTTCAAGCCGGGCCGAGCGCATTAAAGCAGCAATCAGAAAAACCACACGCATGTGATAAACAGAAAGAGGTGATTGTGGAAGCTTTGTCGGCGCTCGGACGAGCGAGCGAGCCGCGGACCGGAATAATCACGGCGCAGCGGTCCGCCGCTTCCCTTCACTCGCATGCAAAAAAGGTCCATTTTAACGAAGCCGCTCGACCGGACCCCCGCCTTTGTCTGCTGTCTGTTTCGGCCTGTGTCTCCGCAGCGGTTAATTAGAGGCTGCGACACAGACAGCTGTCCTCCGCTGTCTTCATACAGACAACTGCTATTGTTTCAGAAATATGAATTGATTTATATTAATACAACGAGGCGTCCTTGCAGATTTCTTTGTAAAGCAAGGATTTAGACATGCAGGTCCTGCAGGTCAGGATACTGACAACAACAAACACAGCCTACGCTGTTTATTCTTATTTTTTTACATTGAATGAATAGACCTTCAAACCTTCAGACATTCAGCTGGATTATTCTTTCAGATCTCAAATAATGCAAAGAAAACAAGTTCATATTCATAAAGTTTTAAGAGATCAGAAATCAATATTTGGTGGAATAACCCTGTTGATTTTTAATCACAGTTTTTTATTTATGCATCTTGGCATCATGTTCTCCTCCACCAGTCTTACACACTGCTTTTGGATAACTTTATGCCTTTACTCCTGGTGCAAAAATTCAAGCAGTTCAGTTTGGTGGTTTGATGGCTTGTGATCATCCATCTTCCTCTTGATTATATTCCAGAGGTTTTCAATTTGGTAAAATCAAGGAAACTCATCATATACACATGGGGGTGGTGGGGGGTCAGGGGATGGAGGGTCCAAGTCCAGGTCTGGGAGCACCTCCCTGAAATAAATTTTTCAACTTGAACATCGCAGCCAATCGTTTTTTTGTTATTATCAATTTCACCTCTGGTCATCTGCTGGTGTTGGAGATGTGGATTTTAATTTTTTTGCGTCTCGCTTTGCCTCATTCACGCTGCTACCGCTCCCAGAGTCCAGAGAACAGTGGAATGTAAAGCAAAAAATGCTTCGCAAAGCTACAGTGTGTATGTAAGATTACACCTCGTCAACAGTCTATTTTCACGCCTTCTTGTGCCTGCAACATTAAAATAGCTTCAAAGTTTAGGAATATGCTGTATCTCCACCAATGGGTGTGGTGGTTTGGAAATAAGGTGTATTTAAGTAAGTTTCTGCTGTGTTTCTATCTTGGCGCCAGGAAATACAGGTGCACCACTGACTGATTTAAACCCTGACAACAGTCAACAGTCAAAAGATCTAAAACTTAAAGCCTGACCTGGACTGTAGAGACTGTAGAGTTACTGCAACAAAAGCAGGATAAACTCACACACACATTTGTCAATATAGTTTTATATAATTTTATGAGCGTTTGATTGCTTTAACCCACAGTGATGTATTCCAACGTTTTCTGAAATCGATGTAGTCGAATGGCAAAAAACCTTACAATTTCACACCCAACCCTGCAGCAGCTGAGATTAGAGTGAAACAGAGCATTCAGAAAGATGGCTGCATATTTTCATATTCTCTCCCCATAAACAGCTTATCCATGGCCCGCTGTCCTGCGAGCGCAGCAGAAGCAGTGGTACGGGCACAGATCCGGGCGCGCTTCCCAAGCGGGTCACATCACACGGCCGCGGTCGGCGCTGTACAGTCTGCGAGCGCTACGTCTTTAGCATATAACCGTGATCGCTGCTCTATGAAGCTTTTTCGGGAAGCCGCAGTAACGAGCCTCTGCCAGAGATTACAACAGTTCCATGACAGCTGTGAACGGCGCAGACCGGGTTCGAGAACAATGCGGGCGAGCTTTTGACATATCATTTGCAGCTGGCAGCTCAGAACTTCCAGCATCACCGGTGGCATAATCCCTTTCAGAGGATCGTGTGAAGTTGGGAGAAGTGGATTTCTATTTGTGACAGCGGATTGTAGTGTTCTGCAGTGTTCTGCTTCTCGGCCTCCGGTAGCTTCCATTTTTTTTTTCACCGTGAGCGCTTGTATTCAGTTTGTATTCATATGATTACATAATAATTACATATTTATACATCATTTATTACATTTAATTTACATTGTAAACATAAGTGTATGCATGTTGCACTTATAAATAGAATATCATTGAGAAGTTACTTACTATTTCAGTAATTTAGGTGAAAATGTGAAACTCATGTATTATATACAGTACAGGCCAAAAGTTTTCTTTATTATCATGACTATTTACATTGTAGATTTTCACTGAAGGCATCAAAACTATGAATGAACACATGTGGAGTTTTATGAACCCAATCCAGATCCAGGTTTGGGGTGAGCTGGAGCACAGAGTGAAGAAGGCAAAGAGACAACAAGTGCTAATAAACACCTCTAGAAACTCCTTCCTTCAAGACTGTTGGGAAACTGTCCATTTCAGGTGGCCACCTCTTGAAGCTCATTGAGAGAATGATGCCAAGAGTGTGCAAAGCAGTAATCAGAGCAAAGGGTGGCTATTTTGAAGAAACTAGAATATATAAACATTTTTTTGTTTTGTTATTTCACCTTTTTTTAGTTAAGTACATAAAACTCCACATGTGTTCATTCATAGTTTTGATGCCTTCAGTGAGAATCTACAACGTTAATAGTCATGAAAATAAAGAAAAGAAAACAAACTTTTGGCCTGTACTGCAGATGTATTACAGTAGAGTACAGTACAGTGATCTATTTTAAGTGTTTATTTCTTTTAATGTTGATGATTATTATGACTTACAGCCAATGAAAACCCAAAAATCATTTTCTCAGAAAACTAGAATATTATATAAAACCAATTGGTACTTTTGGCAGTGTGGGCAGTGTGCCAAATCCTGCTGGAAAATGAAATCTGCATCTTCAAAACAGTGGTCAGCTAAGGGAAGCATGAAGTGCTGTAAGATTTTCTGGGAAAACAAAACTGCACTGTTTCCCTGTTTCCCAGCCCTGATGAGAGCCAGTTTCATCATAACATGGACTGGACTTCATATCTTAAACATTTTTCAAATAGAGCTATTCACTGTATACCTGTAACTTTACCTTTTCACTACTTTACAACTGATGCTCTCAAACACTTTATTAAGGGCAAGAAATTCAAGTAATTAACTCTTGACGAGTTTTAGCACAGCTGTTAACTGAAAGCTGAACATTCAAGGTGACTCTACTTCATAAGGCTGACTGAGAAAATCCAGCCAAGATGTGCTACTTTGGATAATCTAAAATCTAAAATATAAAACATATTTAGTTTTTTTTTTTTTTTAATCATAATTTGGTTCACTTTAGTATTAACTGCAGAGCTGCAGAGCACTGAGGCTGTGATTGGTGGGCTCGCTGACGTGAAGCTTAAGCAGGAGTGTCTGTGAAAATTAACTGTGAGCAACTCCTGCCTGAGAATGGCGTAAACGGCCAATCTGATGCCGGCGTCGTCTTCCATCTTACAGCAAGGGAGGAAAAAAAAAAGCTCTATTAGTCTGTCACTCAGTCGCCCCTCATAAAATCAATTTCGCACCTTTTTTTCGCCAAACGACGACGGCAGGGGGGGGGGGCGAGAGAGAGAGAGGTACATGCGCTCTTTCCTTTCTTCCTCAAACGGCTCCTTCCTCAGAACTCGCACACTTACATAAGAGCCATGTAGGATGGGATTTTTCGCGTGCGGTGGAAGCCTGGGCAGAAGCGCAGAGATAGCCTCCTCAATGGGCTTACAGTAGGGGTGCAAATGGACGAATTCGTCACAGAGATTCCACACCTCCTCTGCTCTCTGGCACAGCGCGGCACAGCACGGAGGCCAAACATGGCCGGCAGGAAGGCTTTTTAAAAGGCTGTCATTGAGCTTGGCTACATGACCAACACTTGTTTACCTCAAGGATTCTGCTGGTTTCCAAGAAATGAAAAGAACGCATGTGTTCCGCTGATCCGCTGAAGGACTCGGTGCTGCTCGCGCATGACACGGCTAGGCTTTCTCCGGCCTACAATGGCCAGTCAGGAAGGCCGCGATTGGCAATCGTCTCTGTTCACCGCGGGCGAGCGCAAAGCTTAATGCTCAACAAAAGCACCCTTAAATACGTGACGGTTCCCTCTATTCCCCGTACAAATTTAGCTCAATCCGACAAATAAATACAATTATAAAACAGCAAACTGAACTGGGTGATGCTCTGACTCAGATGGACTAATTCCGTTTATTCACACGTATCGAACGCTTGCTTACTCATTGTTTGAAATGTTAAATCACTCTTCAACGCGCACGCACGTCGTAGGAACCACAGTAAAAACAGTTTAAAAACGGGTTTCTGCTCTCCTATTATCAAAGACAATGTGCGTCAGGCTGACTAAAGCCTCACTCACTAAGGCGCCGAAGACGAAGGTAAAGACGCCTGGTTTTAAGCTGCATGATGAAACAGCGGTGAAAAAAAGTACAGGCCTTACTTATTCCATAAAAAAAAAACATAGAGCTCATAGAGCTCTACTTTTCATTTACATGGTGCGGAGAAAACATATGAAATCCCAAAATTCATTAAATAAAGTCATTAAAATGAATATAAAGCAATTTCAGAAACTGAAAAACGGTGAAAAGTACAGGCCTTACTTATTCCATAAAAAAATAACATAGAGCTCATAGAGCTCTACTTTTCATTTACATGGTGCAAAGAAAACATATGAAATCATAGAATTCATTAAATGAAGTCATTAAACTGAATATAAAACAATTTCAGAAACTGAAAAACTGAGTGTATCTGAGATGTACTGGTGCATCTCAAACAAATTAGAATAGCATCGAAAAAAGTTATTTACTATTGCAGTAATTCAGTTCAAAATGTGAAGCTCATATATTATATAGATGTATTACACATGTATTACAGAGTAATCTATTTAAAGTGTTTATTTATTTATTTATTTATTTTATTGTTGATTATTATGGCTCACAGCCAATGAAAACCCTGAAATCAGTGTCTGCAAAAATATATCCTAAACACAATTGGTACTTTTTTTTCAGTGTAGGCAAATGCAGGACTGTTCCAAGCATGCACTCATACCGGCCTTCCCTTTCCTCACTGATCATGTGCCGCTACAGCGTTCCTGCTCTCCAAGCTTCTGATTGTTTTCACCTGACCTCCTGTATATATACTGTATGTACTGTATATATATATCTATATATATATACCCCTCTGTTTTTTCTACTCTTGTAAATGAGTATTGTATTTAGTTTGCTAGATCTTCTACAACGCATTTCTTTTGTATTTCAAATAAGTTGTAATAAATACAGTTAAATTTTGCTATCGTTTGTTTAAATAATTTTGACGACACAAACATGAAATGAAGGTTGGGAGGGGGGTAAAATTAAGATTTTATACAGTTTTATAAGCATGCAGGCAGTTTTTGGAGTCTGACAGGACTATGAGCTGTCCGTCAACATATTCAGTCGGACTGGGTTGGCTATTTTTGCCATCATATGTTGGTCAGAGTGCAGAGGGGTGCTTTGTAATTCCTGCCAGTGTTTCTGCTGTTCACACTGCCAGTTCTTACAGCTAAATGACCTTCTCATTCAAATCTCTAAAGTGATATCTCTTAAGATATAAGACTATCCACAATTCCAATTTTCCAGCTTAATCACTTTTGTAAGCACTAATATTTTTACTTGAATGCATTTGTATAGCTTGCTAGGAGAGTTTTAGTGATTTGCACACTTTTTAGACCATGCGCCACCAATGACCAAATACCACCTTATCTCAAACGGTTTTAGACATTCAGAGGAAAACAACAAGAGTGCCAAAAAGTGAACTCCATTGTTTACTACCTTATTTATCTATTATTATGTAGCAGGTGAGTGTAGTGTTGAACCGTGACTTTTAGATGGTTTTTATTTTAGACAGGCACATATATAGGCAACTAGGGGTCCTAGTTAGCTGTAGCCCATTAGCTGTTGTAGGTAAGTTTGGCGGTGTGACCTGGGATTGGCTGACCTTTTGCAGTTAATTATGGACAGGCAGATACTTTTATATATATTTTTTTATATATCTTTTTATTCATTAAACTTTTTTTTTATTATTATTTTTGTTTGATTGTCAGCCAAGTTGTGTGACCAATTGTTAATAAAATCAATCTTTTTTTTGCTAACAAAGGAATCTGTGAATCTGTGTTTGGTTCATAGTTTCCTCTTTGCTCTAAATATACAATAAGGGGTGGCGTAGTTGGGCTTAAATAAGGGTAGTCCTGCCACTTTAAACTGTAAAGTAGAAACTGTGGTGAACTGTTGGTGACCATTGGTTGATATAAGTTAGCATATCTTGTGGTGTTCCACATGGTTTTTCATGGTTTACATACAGGTTCTGACGGATGTAGTGTTAGAAAAATGAATTACAAAATGAAACTTTGTAAATTTTAGTCCTTAATATTTTTTTGAGGTAATCTAGCATACCATATTGAGATACTTCAAGTACCACCCATGGTACCTGCACCAAATCTTAACTCAATAGACCAGTTGTTCTCAGTGTTTTTTCTTCCCAAACCTCGTAACTAAGTTTAAAAAACTACACTGCCTTGTCAAAAAGAAAACACACACTCTCTACACACTATATTTTGTTGGACCACCTTTATCCTTGATTGCAGCATGCATTCACTGTGGGATTGTTTCAATAAGCTTCTGCGATGTCACAAGATTTATTTCAATCCAGTGTTGCTGGATTAATTTTTCACCAAGATCTTGCAGCAGCATTGATGATGGTAGAGTCTGACCACTGCACAAAGCAGCTCTTCTCCATCCAGCACATCCCAAAGATTCTCAGTGAGGTTAAGATCTGGACTCTGTGGTGAACTCTCTCTCAATCCATGTGTGAAAATGATGATCTCATGATGATCTCATGCTCCCTGAACCCTGAACTCTTTCACAATTCCAGCCCTATAAATTCTGGCTTTGACATTGTCATCTTGGAATATGGCCGTGCCCATCAGGGAAGATAAAATTGATCCATTGATCCAGGAATAACCTGGTTTATATTCAGTATATTCAGGTAGTCAGCTGACCTCATTCTTTCAGCACATACTGTTGCTGAACCCAAACCTGGCCATTATTTGCTAAGTTACATACATCTCATTACACAAATCCAACAAACAAACCACAAAATCTGCCAC
This sequence comes from Astyanax mexicanus, assembly GCF_023375975.1. Taxonomy (NCBI): domain Eukaryota; kingdom Metazoa; phylum Chordata; class Actinopteri; order Characiformes; family Acestrorhamphidae; genus Astyanax; species Astyanax mexicanus. The sequence continues at coordinate 4,771,416 of NC_064419.1, read as the reverse complement.
TTCAACTGCTGTTTCCAGGGAATTCAGAGAAAATAAGTCATAAATAAAGTTTTAGAGAGGAAAAAAAAACTGGCTATGTCTTTCGCCCTCAGGACCTCCTACTCTATCGTGTGTCACTGCCAGAACAAAAAGAGAAAAAAGGCTGAACCAACAGCCGCAGCCTCGGGGAGCGAGGAGCGGTAGAAGGCCTGACTAATTCCACATTGTCAATTAACTGCGGCCCCGGGCCACTGGAGCCCAGCCTCGCGCCCACGGAGAGCGGCAGACCAGTGGGCACGGCGTCCACGCCAAAGCTGATTTGCAGGGGTGTGCGGGTACACTTGGATGAGGAGGGCCACCAAGAGCCGAGATTACAGGGTCACCCCGACCCAGTGTAGAAAAAAGACCAAAAAACTCACAGAGCTGAAAATCTGTACACTGTAATATTCACGCTATGGTCTGCTGGTCCATCGTCTACTTTACAGGCTTTGAAGATGCTCTGCAGGTGTTTACAGGCCTTACAGGAGTTCTTAACCTTGGGTTTGCAATCCCCAAAGGGGTCCTGACATAGTCCCGGGGATCACAAATGGGTACAGAACTTAGATTTTAGTATTTAGTAATTCAGTTTTCCTAAATTTTTATAGAAATATATTTGACCAACACTGAGGCACAATAGCACCATGCTGCGACATTCTAGGGACAGAGCTTGTTTTAACATGGCAAATGAGCAGCCTGCAGTATAGGCACAGTATAGGCTGATAATACTCACCTCTGAATGGTGAAAGAGTTAGCGCATAGCACAGTTAGTGAGTAATGCTAGTGCTGCTCCAGCAGTGCTATCTGGTATTAGCACACTATAGGCTGATAATACTCACCTCTGAATGGTGAAAGAGTTGGCGCTTAGCAAGTTTGGCAAATAATACTAATGCTGCTCCATCAGTGCTATCTGGTATTAGTAAAGTTAAACAGATTTTTTCATTGTGGATGAGGATTGTGCGTCAATCTTGCTCAAATATAATCTAATAAAATACATTTTATAGACCAGACCATCACAGAGCAGCTATTATTATTATTGAAAAAAAAAGGTTTAATGGATTAAAGGTGGTCATAATGTTATGCTTGATCAGTAATATTAGCATAGAAGCATAGTAAGTATACGTATAAACATATATAAAGACACATACTGTACACAGAAACCCTCGCCTCACCTCGAACAGCCGCAGGACGTTGGCCACCATGATGGACACGGAGCTGGCCGACGCCCCGATGACGCCCACCACACGCTCAGGCTTGCGTATGATTGGCTGCTCGCCGTTGGAGCAGCGGATGTCGGACGTGTCCTTCTGGATCAGGGCCTGGACGAAGGTGAGGGACTGCTCCAGGGCGTACGTATCCCGCGAGCACGTGTCCAGGATGCGAGCGCCCAGAGTGATGTTGGGCAGCAGGTCCGGGTCGCTGTTGATCTGGTCCAGGGCGTACAGCATGGCCTCCATGCGGTGGATGCCCTTCTCCTTCTTAATCTCTCCGCAGGGCAGGCCGGAGGGGCCCTTGGCGTGGACGGGGAACAGGCCCCCCAGCGTGATGTCCCCCGGGATCTTGATGGAGTGAGGGTGCGAGTGCTGGTGAGCCCAGGCCGGACTCAGCCACGCCCACAGCATCCACAGCAGCCATGTGGGACGGTGCCAGCTGCTCCGACTCGGCGGGAAGGAAGCGGCGCTTTGATGATGATGATGATGAAGATGCGGGAACGGCGGCGGGAGGGGGGGTGTCATGGTGTGGTCAGTCTTCACAGCAAGAGTTCTGATCCACTACAGGAACAGGAACCTGTTAAAGAAAGAGAGAAACTCAGGACACATATTTCTATACATTAGAACAGAGCCATTAAAACTTCAATTAAAAAAAAAATTATTGAGATTGAAAGATCTATTGGCTATGTATTGTATCAGACATTTTTTATTTGTGGAATGAGTAAAACCTGTGGAAAAAAGAGAAAAATTAAAATAAACTACTTTTGACAGGGCATCTTTTAGCACACACAGCGAGTAGCAGAGCTAACAAACACCACTAACCAGGAACCTGTAAAGATAGAGAAAAACTCAGATCAAACTGGGGTTTAACCCCCATACATAAATATTAGATGATTCCTGAGTTGGACACATATTGCTGTACATTAGAACAGAGCCATTGAAAATTGGAATTTTATATATATATTGTTAGGATTGTTGGGAGTTCGAGGCAAGTCTGCAATATATTACTCATCTAAGTGAGTAATTATAACTATGTTTTCTTTGTCTCTCTCTCTCTGTCTCTGTTTTGATAGGTTATGTTTTGTCTTTCCTCTTTATTTTTTTTTATCTAGATCCAGTAGCCTCTAGCCAATCTTGGATCAGCAGGTGTGACCCCTTCTCGAAATAAAGCCTATTTCTGTGTTGCTCTCCTTTTATGTAATTTAGTCTGTAAGAGTCAGCTAAGTCAGTTTATAAATAAGGATTAATCTACAGTTACAGTAGATACAGAGATCAGCAGCATAACAAAGGGGAGTCAAGTGTGGTGCAACACTGGTTCTTTTTCTTCTTCTATTGTTTATTGGCAGATAATAACCTTTTTTTCACACTGCAAACAAACTGAACCAAATTTCGGTTATTTGATCCTTTGATGGACTGTGGTTCACAGCACATTTCACACCTACTATTTTGGTTAGATAAAAAAAGGGAAAGTGCAAAGACCAAATCTAAAAGTGTAAAAAAACACCCTAATAAAGGCTCTAAATGCAATTAGTAAAAGTGTTTTTTCTTTAAGTGATGGTTCTTTAAACTATTAAACATTTAAAAGGTTTTCGGCACAATTCTTTTGGAATCTTAGCGAGTAGTTCTCCTAAGGCATCACTCTGAACTATCCTTTTAGGTGTCTTTATTTTGGAGAGTGTTCTTATAAATGATTTACTGCTGGTTTATAATTGATGTAATAATTAGTGTAAGATATTGACGTGTGGGTTCACATTCAGGCTTTTAGAGTTTAAGGGTTTAATCTTCCTTTCAGCATCACATTAACCCTGCCAGACCCCCCGGGGGGCATGAACATCCTGAAATGCCTCTTCCTTCATTTTGTTGAATTATTTCTCACTTGTACCTCGTTCACGCGAGGAAAGATATTGTGTGGAAAGAGCAGAACGTTCGGTCCAGACCACATCAGTGTAGATAATACTCCTAACTACTTTTTACTGACTGAGGCACAAAATTGGTTTGGTAACCTCATTGAGCTTTGAACTTCATAGCCAGGTGTATCCAATCATGAGAAAAGGTATTTAAGGTGGCCAGTTGCAATTTGTTCTCCTATTTGAATCTCCTTTGAAGAGTGGCATCATGGGCTCATCAAAACAACTCTCAAATGATCTAAAAACAAAGATTGTTCAACATAGTTGTTCAGGGGAAGGATACAAAAAGTTGTCTCAGATATTTAACCTGTCAGTTTCCACTGTGAGGAACATAGTAAGAAAATGGAAGACCACAGGGACAGTTCTTGTTAAGCCCAGAAGTGGCAGAACAAGAAAAATATCAGAAAGGCAGAGAAGAAGAATGGTGAGAACAGTCAAGGACAATCCATAGACCACCTCCAAAGAGCTGCAGCATCATCTTGCTGCAGATGGTGTCACTGTGCATCGGTCAACAATACAGCGCACTTTGCACAAGGAGAAGCTGTATAGGAGAGTGATGCGAAAGAAGCCATTTCTGCCACAGAGTCACCTGAGGTGTGCTTTATTGCGCTGTATTGTTGCCCGATGCACAGTGACACTATCTGCAGCAAGATGATGCTGCAGCTCTTTGGAGGTAGTCTGCGGACTGTTCTCACCATTCTTTTTCTCTGCCTTTGCACCGGTCAAATTTTGGTTTAATGCATATTGCACATTTTCTGTTAGTACAATAAACCTCATTTCAATCCTGAAATATTACTGTGTCCATCAGTTATTAGATATATCAAACTGAAATGGCTGTTACAAACACCCAAATATTTAGAAATAAAAATGATTAAGATTAATAGGGGTGCCCAAACTTTTTCATATAACTGTATGCCTCATGATGTAAGTCATGGGATAGCCCACACCTGTGTAAGTTGTGAGGTGTTATCTTGTGAGTGAGGTTCAACACTGTCCAGTGTGCTCATGGCAAAGTGACAGGCATTTACATTCCTCGATCCACAACACAAAGACATCATATCAGGAATTCCGGATTTATTGGTGTCAGTTTTACAAAATTTAGCAACCAGTGCAGTTAGGTACTTTACTACAGGTTTACTCTATAGTAACTTTAGTAGGTCAAATTGGAAAAAACAAAACAAAACAATATTGGGTACCGCTTTAAAATAAGACTAGCTTTATAAAGGGTTTATAAATGGTTTACAATTAGTTTATTAATGGTTACTAATTAGGTTGTAAATGCCTTACAAATCATTAATAATCAGTTATGTGGCTGTGGGTTCACTATTTGGCAAACAACAGGTCTACGTACATTTCGACGTATGTGTTATAACTGATTATTAATGATTTGTATGGCATTTACAACCTAATTAATAGTACCCAGTAATAAACGAAACCATTTATAAACCCCTTATAAAGGTAGTCTTATTTTAAAGTGGTACCCAATATCGCAATATCAAAATTTTATCTGATGCCTAGAAATGATGGAGACCAGGAAGGAGACCAGCATTCTTTGCCTTTCATTGGACATGGAAAAAAAGTCATGGGATGATGCTAGTTGCTGTCCCATGACTTTTGGCATATCAGCGTAATCATCAAGCAAAAACTGAATCTACAGCTAAACAGCTGCAAGACTCAACTCAACTGCAAAATATCAGCTATAAAATACCGGGAGACATTCCCAACAAACCCTCCAAAAAAGAAATGGCATATTTTTATATTATTCTTACATAAAAATACATAAATAAATAAATAAATAAACACACACTACACAAAAGTCTTTGACTCAAACATTCTCCGACGCCTCGGTAACCCGCGAGTAGCGCAGCAGCAGTGCACACAGCACAAGGCCTGAAAGTGGGCAGATACGGAGGTGACCCCTAAAAATCAGATGATCCAATCTGTTCCACAGGCTGCAGATTGCTGGGCCGCATCCACTCGCAAGCCGGCCACTAGCAGTGGGAGTGAGTGGAGATTATTATGGGATGGCAGATGGTGGAGCCTGGGGGAGCAGAGGCGGACGCACCGGTGAAAGGAACCGGCCTGATTTACACAGAGGTCTGGAGGTCAGGAGAGAGACCTGGTCTCAACATGAAATAAGAAAAAAATGAGAGAGAGAAAGAGAGAAAAAAAAAAAAGAAAGAGAGAGCCAGAGTGGGCAGATATGAAGGTAAAAAAAAAAGTATGATATATAGAGTGATATACGCTAGTGCATGTCAAAATATTTCAATATTATTCAAAAAAGTTACTTTATTTTAGTAATTCAGTTCAAAACGTAAAACTCATATACAGGGATTGGATAATGAAACTATAACACTGAAAAAAATGGTTTTAGACCACAATAATTGATTGTGGTCACAGACAGTTCTGGTGGAAACAGGAGAGTTGAGGTGCACATTGAATTCTGCGTGATTTGATCAGCCGTGGTTTTATCTTTTTTAGATACAATACAGGTTAGCACCCGAACATCCCTTTCAGACAGCTTCCTCTTACAGCGTCCACAGTTAATCCTGTTGGATGTGGTTGGTCCTTCTTGGTGGTGTGCTGAGCTGACATTACCCTGGATACTGTGACTCTTGATGCATCACAAAGACTTGCTGTCTTGGTTACAGATGCTCCAGCAAGACGTGCATCAACAATTTGTCCTCTTTTGAACTCTGGTATGTCACCCATAATGTTATAGTGTGCATTGCAATATTTAGAGCAGAACTGTGCTCTTACCCTGCTAATTGAACCTTCACACTCTTACTGCTCTTACTGGGGCAATAATGTGCAATTAATAACTATTAAAGAACTGTAAATTAATGTACGCTTTTTAGTGTTACACAATATTAATACATATTAATATTTCACCATCGCCATTGCAATGTGTGCACTGTTGTATGATGCTGTGTGTGCAATACAAAGCATTGTAGAACAGTGTAAATAGTGAGAGGAAAAGTATGAATAAAAAGACACAGTGTGAATAGAGGGGAACAGTAACTACAGTAGCAGTAGATTGAAACTCAAAAAAAATGCAATAAGCACTTGACCAAAGGGTATGTGTGTGTGTGTGTGTGTGTGTGTGAAAGAAAGAAAGAAAGAAAGATAGATATGTCGCGTTTACAGCTGACCTCCCTTTCAGCACTGAAAAATGATTCACTGAATTTGTTTGATTTTTAATGTGCGCATCATTTCCACATGTATAAAACATTCTGTATTACATCAGAGCGATTATGTCACTTTGATTTCGCTTTGATGTAATGTGTTTATTCATGCAGAGTATTTATATCAAATAAATTCAATGTCTTTTTTTGCACTGTAAACATCCCTGTCCACACAGATCTGGATATTTAGCTTTTCTCTGTGTTCTGGTCTCCCGGTCTCTCCCTGACTGAAAACTGAACATTTACGAAATTCTCTTTAGGGTGGAGATCTGTTTTTTCATGTTTTTGTGGATATTGACTGTGCAAATAACGGATGCTGAGGTTCCAATCCCCTTCATTCTATACACATTTAGCCTTATCTACTTTCAAGAGTGTGTTTCTTTGCCTTTGTGTAGACTTTTAGGTAATTTTATATTAACTTGTTTTTGGATTTATTGTATTCAGAGGGAATGCAGTCTAAAGTAGCTACAGCTGTGGACACTGATCACAGGGTGTTTTCACAAAAGCACTATTTGTTCTGGTTCAAATGAACTCTTGTTCATTTGTACTGGGTGCGGATCGTTTGAGCATGTGTGAAAACAGTAATCGCACTTGTTTATGAACTAAAACACCCCTGCATTTGGTGCATTTAGGTTTGTACCTGTGTGAAAACAAATCAAACCAAGGGAAAAACGCCCCAAGTAGATAAATTCACCAAGGGATTTGGACCACCTGTACTACAGGTGTGAAAATGCCCTTGAAGTATTCAATCCAATATTCTAACTCGCTATTTAAACTTATTTTACAGCTATTTAGAGCATCGCTAACTAGCTTTCAAACCTAACACACAAAGATCTGAATGTTGTGGGTCACCATATAACCTATACTACATTCACACAGCAGGTAAATGTGGCACAAATCCAATCTTTTCATGTAACACAGGCGGGTTGTTTATGTGGCATTGTATCAAAGGAGGCATGTGCTAGTCTTCAACCTCCTTGTGTTGTACAGCTGACTAGTAGCTGAATTGGTGGGACAATTGACCTAGCTAAATTGAGGAGAAAAAATAGGAGAAAATTAGAAATAAAAAATGGAACATCCAAGACTAGCACATGCCTCCTTTGATACATGTGAGGCCAATCACTGGCTCTTTTCGCATCACAGAGCTTTTGGAGGAAAGCGCAGCGACTCGGTTCCAATACAGCAGCTCACGGACGCAGCCTTGTGCTGATCCACATCACCCTATAAGTGATGAAGGGGACAGACTACATCTACAGTACATCTACTGTACCCACCCAGAGAAAGCAAGGCAAATTGTGCTCTCTCAGGACTCCGGCAGCTGATTTTGTGTGTTTTTTATCAGTCAAATTAGCTCTTGCATGACTCCAGGTTTGCTAACACTTAAATCTAATCACCTTTTTGAGGTCATTAAGGGTTACTAAGGGTCAAGGGTTTGCATACTTTTTGTATTTGAGGTTTTTATTAAGTGTAAATATATGTTTTTTCATTGGAAAGCCTCAAATCTAGACAGGGCCTTAATTAGGAAGTTGGATATTTAGCTCTAAACTGTAGATTCTTCTGAGAGCAAAAGCTGACAAATTTAGCCGACAGTGTGTCGGACAGCCTGGCAGATTCTTTCCCGTATTCGTGATCACGAGTGCGAGGTCTATTTTCCCGCACGTGTGCTGACGCTCTCTCTCTCTCTCTCTCTCAAACAGCTCCTGCAGCCCCAAAGCTGCTGCTCTTTTGCACACGCTGCCTTTTGATAGCATTTACAGTAGGGCTGTGGATATTGAATTTGTCAGCAAAACCAAATCTTGCCAGTTTTATCACATTTCCTCCCCTCACAGCTCCCGCACCCCCCCCCCCCCTTCCCCTTCCACCTCCCCCCCTTCTGTCCTCTGGGTCTGTGGCTGTGCCGGCCAGAAGGGCCTTTCGCTCGCTCACATCCCTTAAAAATCACCACTCGGCTGATAGCAATCAAATTGAAAAAACTGAATATGAGATTTGTACAGAAATACGTCTCAGTTACTCTCATCTGCAATAAGAGAGCGGAAGTGTGATTGGGGAGCTGGAGGATGTGTGTATGTGTTATATGTGTGTGTGTGTGTGTGTGTGTGTTTGTGTATTATGTGTGTGTGTATGTGTTTGCGTATGTGCCGCAACAAGCTGTCATCCTCCCGAAATGAAGACTCATATTTAATATTGCAAACTAATTGTTTTGAAAGAGGCTTCATCACTCGCCGAGGCCTAATTGAATTCTCTCTCTGTAAACGGGCTCGGGCTCCGAATCCGACGGTAATGTGGGGAGACGCGAGGCTCTGGCGAAACCTCGTAAATATGATTTTCACGCTGATGGAACATCACTTGAAGCAGCTAAACATAATGGAAGGTTTCAATAATGCAGCGAGGCACTTTTCTCCTTGTTGCGATGGTGGCTTATAATAGGCCGTACATTGACTATGTTACACAATGTGAGTATTGTACACTGAGCAGTAAATACTGCAGGATTGGACATCTTTAACCCCTAGAATATATATATACGATTTTCTTATCACATTCACAGACATCCCAAGTTGCAAAAGTTGATTTCAGGGAAGGCTTTAAATTAAGGTTTTAATAAGTATCGGGTTTACTTTTTCCCACAAAATCACACAATATATAAATTAATCAGACCTTATTACCAGAAAAACAGCTGAAGAATGTAAACAATAGACCTTAAAAAGAGATACGCCCACAAGTTTAACACTGCTTCACTGCTTTTTTTTTTTTTTTTACAAAACTACATATTTGAAATAGTTTAACACTATAAACAAACCTAAAATATCAAGAAATTGGTTACAGTACAGTTTCAAACTGAACTTTTTCGAAATTAAGTTTACACTGACTGAATGCTGTGCTACACCAATAAGAGTGCATGGGCAAGACTCCTAACACTACATTGGTCCAACTTTGTAACAGGAATGCGTAACTGGATAAGTGTAAATGTAATGAGGTGTTATCTTGTGAGTGATGCTGTACCATAGACTGTGTATAGCTGGACAGAGCATCGTCTCTAAAGTGAAGCCAGGTCGGGCGCCCCCTGCTGTTCCCCATAGGTGTCAATGGCAAAACAGACAACTTTACCAATATACTGTAATTCTACCTTCATTATTTAAATGCAGCAGCTAGTGTAACCTCTGCTTATATTGTAAATTTTTTATATAGTTTTTTTTAAACGTTATTCGGCTCTATTCAAAAAGGTGTGGTTATTGGTGTGTAAAAGGGCTGGGTTACACCTATAGCCAGGGTGAGACCAGTGTATGTATGGGCGGGACCATAGACTGTATATATAGCTCTGTGGAGACAGCCCTCAGGGGCGGGGTTATTTAAATGAGTAGGTCTCTCCACAGTCTTTCTCCCTCCTCTGGTCTCTACTGTGCTCTACAGACTCAGGTTTCAGGATTTCCAATATGGCGGAAGATTTTGGCTTCATTCTCATTGAATGAATGGGAACGGCAACATGGCGTCCATCTTTTTTTTTTTTGCCTCTGGTCAGCGTGTTCATGGCAAGGTAAGTTAAATTAGCAAAGAAGTGTGTACATTTATCTTTGCTCTATACATGCATGGGATTTATATTGCTCATTTGTTTGCTATGGGCTTTGAGCCCAGTGCAGTTTTCATTCATTCATTCATTTATTATTAATGACCACACAACAAGTTGGTGGAATTTACTTACGGTACAGCATAACATAACATGCTCACATCTCTGTCTGTATCAAAACAACAAACAACACATAACAGTGAATAGACAAATACATACATAAACAGTTAAACCTGGTTTAGTAAACGTACAGCGGTTGGGAAAAAACTATTTTTAAATCTGACAGATTTGGTTGACAGTGACCTGTAACGTCTTCCAGAAGGCATAAGTGTAAATAGATAGGTGATTTTTATTGCTCGTTGTGTGATGCGTCTGTAATATAAAGTGTCAATGGATGGGAGGATGTGCCCTGTGATTTTTGATGATTTATCTACTATACTTTGCAGTTTTTTGCGTGAATGGGTATCCAAATTCCCATACCACACTGTTATGGATGAGGTGAGTATGCTTTGAATGATGGCAGTGTAAAACTGAAGAAGGATATTTTTCCTAACTCTGAATTTTTTTTAGTTGTCTGAGAAAGAATAGCCTTTTATTGGCTTTTTTGTAGAGTTGGTGTGAGTGTAGTTTCCATTTAAGTGTGTTGCTGATATGGGTTCCCAGAAATTTGAATGAATCAGTGATGATAATGGGTTGCGAAAAAATAGAGATGGGTATTTTGTATATGGGTGTGCGAGAAAATGGGTTCCTGAGTTTTTAACATGTTAAGCTGTAAATTGTTATTTTGGTAAGTAGACCTGTAAAATTCATATTTAATCATATTTGAGGGGCTCATTTCTGTGTCCCTGTTCAAAAGAACCCTTTGTAGCACCTTTATTTGTGAAAGTGTCATGGCTGGAGGTGAGCTTTTGCCCTGTAACAACCTCAGAATAAATGATAAAGCCATGAACAAACTGCCTGTAAACATTAAATGTTTTATTACTGGGGTTGACAGGCTCTCCTCCACATGAACAGCACATGATCAAACAGTGTTTATGTTCCTGACATCCAGATGCAGTTCAAAGGCAGTTCAGAAAACACTGCGCCGGGCATTTGCACATCAGAGGCCGCTAATATGACTCACAGTGAGCGTCAATAACGTGGCCATGGGCGAACACGCTGGACTTTGGAGCATTTTCTGACTCATCCATCAGACTGTGGCTCCCGGCGCACTCAGTAAATGCTGTTACCTGCAGCGCTGCTGGATTGCTGCAAGACTGATCAATGCGGAAACCTAATTTTCAGGACGGGCTTCTTTAAAGATGATCGAATCTGCTTCATAAGTTTCATTTGGTTATTGCTTTTCATTGGTGGGAATAGAGTTAACCTTATTTTCAGCACATCTCACTTTCATCAGAACCATTACTTCCGCAGAATCTTTTAATCGACACTGTAAAGAAAAAATAAGAATATCATTGAAAAGTTACTTTATTTAAGTAATTCAGTTCAAAATGTAAAACTATTTATTTCTTTTACTGTCGATGATTATGACTTACAGCCAATGAAAACCCAAAAATCAGTGTCTCAGTGTCAAAATTTGAATTTTATATAAGACTAATTGTATTCTTTTAGCAGTGTGGGCAGTGTGCCAAATCCTGCTGGAAAATGAAATCCGCATCTCCTTGATATGACTTGGTATAACACAGTGGATCAACACCAGCAGATGACATGTCTCTATATCCAAACCATCACTGATTGGTGGAAACTTCACACTAGACCTCAAGCAGTTTGGACTGTGTGTCTCTCCACTCTTCCTCCAGACTCTGATCCCTTAATTTACAAATGAAATGTAAAATTTACTGATGATCAGTGATGGTTTGGAGAGTCATGTCTGTCATCTGCTGGTGTTGATCCACTGTGTTTTAATTGGAGACTGGTCACGTCCACCTGGTCCTCCTGCACACACTTCGAGACAATCAAGCACACTATAAAAGCTTTCCACACAAACCCACACACACTGTGAAATCTCTGGTGTGTTAGTAATTCTGAACCATTTCTGCACTTAAGATTTTCCGTTTTTGATCTACAGCCTGTCTACTGGTTCCTGATTGTTGCCTGGCCTCTGATTTTTAGTGTTTAAAATTTCTGTGCTGACTCTGGGCTGATTGTTTGGGTGCAACTTTTTTTTTCGGAAAAGATAGACCCAATGTTCCATATTTTATTTAGTATTATACTGAAAAACATTTAGAATAAAATAGTTTTAAATATGAATGATGATGAATGGATTAATTAATGCATTATTTATTTATTTTTATTTAAACATGATTGACTTGGGCTCAGTACTTCCTGATCTTGGTCTTGTCACGGACTCAGCTTCTAAAAGTCTTGGTATTGACTCGAACTCGTCTGGTCCTGGTATCGGTCTTGTCTCATTCTTGTCTCTGACTTGACTTCTAAAAGACTTGGTATTGACCCACACTCATCATGTCCTGGTATCAGTCTTGTCTCGGATGTGACTACTAAAGATCTTGGTATAGACTTGGGCTCAATACTTCCTGGTCTTGTTCTTGTCTCAGACTCGACTTCTAAAAGTCTTAGTATTGACTCAAGCTTGTCACGTCCTGGCAGTAGTCTCGTCTTTAACATGACAAATAAAAGTCTTGGTATTGACTACGACTCACTACCCCTGGACTTAGTCTTGACACGTCCTGGTGTCGGTCTTGTCTCGGACTCAACTACTAAAAGTCTTAGTATTGACTTGGGCTCAACACTCCCTGGTATCAGTCCTGTCTTGGATGTGACAAGTCTTGGTAATGACTCAAACTTGTCACGTCCTGGTCTTGGTCTTGTCATGGACTCAACTACTAATAGTCTTGGTATTGACTCAAACTTGTCACGTCCTGGTCTTGGTCTTGTCATGGACTCAACTACTAATAGTCTTGATATTGACTCAAACTTGTCATGTCCTGGTCTTGGTCTTGTCACAGACTCAACTTCTAAAAGTCTTGGTATTGACTCAAACTTGTCACATTCTAGTATCAATCTCGTCTTGGATGTGACTACTAAAAGTCTTGCTATTGACTCGTTGTTGACACATCCTGGTCTTTTTCTTGTCTCTAGCTTGACTTCTAAAAGTCTTAGTACTGACTCAGTCTCAACACTTTCTGGTCTTAGTCTTAAATAAAACTTCTGAAGATATTGGTATCAATACAATCAATACAATCTGGTCTTGTTATACTCTCTGACTTGACTACTAAATGTCTTGGTATTGACTCAAACGTGTCACATCCTGCTCTTGGTATTGTCATGGACTCAACTACTAATAGTCTTGGTATAGACTTAGACTCATCATATTCTGGTCTTGGACTTGTCACAGACTCAACTTCTAAAAGCCTTGGTATTGACTCATGCTTGACACATCATGGTCTCATTCTAGTCTCTGACTTGACTTCTAAAAATCTGGGTATTGACTCAGATTCAACACCCCCTAGTCTTAGTCTGACTCTTGAGTCTTGATTTTACTACTAAAGATCTTGGTATTGATTTGCCTCAATTCATCCTGGTCTTGATCTTGTCTCTGACTCGACTTTTAAAAGTCTTAGTATTGACTCAGACTCACCACATCGTGGTGACTCAGACTTAAGTACTAAAGATCTTGGTATTAACTCTGGCTTGATACACCTGGTATCTGTCTTGTCTTCTGATCTCTTTTTTTTCTCGCTCTCAACTTCTAAAAGTTTTGGTATTGACTCAGATTCATCCTGGTACCAGTCTTGTCTTGGATGTGACTACTTAAAGTTTTGGTATTGAGTTGGGCTCGACACATCCTGGTCTCGTTCTTGTCTCAGGCATGACTACTAAAAGTCTTGGTACTGACTGAGACTTTTCACATCCTGGTCTCGTTCTTATTTGGACTCAGTTCTAGTGGTGGGATGTTTAAATGGTGCAGAAAAGAGAAAGAAACATAAAGCATGCTGCTGCTTTTGCTTTGGATTTTGCTGGTTACGGCTGAGATCTTGGGTTCAGCTCTCTCTGGACCTGCAGCTGCTCAATAATTTTGATCTACTGCAGCGCACTACACACCCGAAGTAATCAAGGGCTGTAGGAACAGAAGTGGTGCAGAAGATGTGGACTGGAACGAGGCCTCTGAGGTCTGGATATGGAACACCTTGCAGTAAATGGCTGTGTAATTTACAAAAAAAACCACCAGAATATGGTTCCTACGGTTCCTACACGGTTCCTACACAAGTCCAACTGATGACGCCTTTTCCCAGATGATGCGTTAACCCGTGACCATGTGATTATATTTCAGAGTTACACATCAGTGCACCCAGGCCCTGGTACGATGTAGCACATTGTTTTATGCCATTACTGTAAAATGACCTAACGGTAACCACACTGTATATGGACCAAAGTTATGGAATACCTGCTCATATACTGTTCCTTTAGAAATTGAGGGTATAAAAAAGACTTTCTGTTCTGTTTGAGTAACTTTGAGTCTTTACTGTTCACTGGCTAGTTTCTGCTAGATTATAAAGCATTTGCTGTGAGGATTTAATTGCATTCAGCAAAAAGAATGCATTGGTGGGACTGGATGCTAGATGATCAACACACTACTTCATCCCCAACTCCCCAACTCATCCCATCCATAAGTATTGGATGGAGCTCCACTGATCTAAAGGTCAACGCGGGAAAATACTCAGGAAAACTCGGGAAAATAAAGAGTAAAACAAAACTGTAATTTTCCCTAAGATACAAAATAGTAAATAACCTTTGTTTATCTGACAAAACAGACAGAAAAAACAATAAACATAAAAAACAATAGCTTTCTGGCAGCAGGGGTGGCAGATAACGACATAATAATAATGTTTTTAAATTGTATTTTTTTTTTTTTTGCATTTTTTACAGCCACTGGGTGCTGGTGGGGGGCTAACTAAGTTAACTAAGTTAGATTTCCAGATTTTCACTAAGGCTGGGTGCAGCAGCTAGCAGTGGCTGACTGCTAGCCAGGGTTAGCACCAGGCTACAGGTTGATAATACTCGCCTCTAAACAGGGAAACAGCTAGCATGGTTAGCGGCTAATGCTAATACTGCTCCAGCATCTGCACTGGAAACCTGACTGGTAAAAAATCATGAATAAGGTGCACCCGGTTATAAAGCGCACTGACGATTTAAAAAAAAAATGAAAGGATTTTAAGGGGAAAAATATAGCGCGAAAAATAAAAACACAGTTAGTTTATGTAAAATTGGCAGTTAAAAGCTTTTAAAAAACAAATCATTTATGTATTACATTTGTAAAATTACTGTAAAACAATAATAATTAAAAAAATAACTTTTAAAGTGTCCTATTCTATTTTTAAGGGTCCTATTCTATTTTTAAGGGTTCTATTCTATTCTTAAGGGTCCTATTCTATTTTTAAGGGTCCTATTCTTTTTTTAAGTGTCCTATTCTATTTTTAAGGGTCCTATTCTATTTTTAAGTGTCCTATTCTATTCTTAAGGGTCCTATTCCATTCTTAAGTGTCCTATTCTATTTTTAAGGGGTCTATTCTACTTTTAAGGGTCCTATTCTATTCTTAAGGGTCCTATTCTATTCTTAAGGGTCCTATTCTATTTTTTTAAGGGTCCTATTCTATTCTTACGTGCCCTATTCTATTTTTTTAAGGGTCCTATTCTATTCGTAAGGGTCCTATTCTATTTTAAAGGGTCCTATTCTATTATTAAGTGTCCTATTCTATTCTTAAGTGTCCTATTCTATTCTTAAGG
The DNA here is from genome assembly GCF_023375975.1 of Astyanax mexicanus. NCBI lineage: Eukaryota > Metazoa > Chordata > Actinopteri > Characiformes > Acestrorhamphidae > Astyanax > Astyanax mexicanus. The sequence continues at coordinate 4,755,791 of NC_064419.1, read as the reverse complement.
GTCCTATTCTTTTTAAGGGTCCTATTCTATTCTTAAGTGTCCTATTCTTTTCTTAAGGGTCCTATTCTATTTTTAAGGGTCCTATTCTATTCTTAAGGCTCCTATTCTATTCTTAAGGGTCCTATTCTATTCTTAAGGGTCCTATTCTATTCTTAAGTGTCCTATTCTATTTTTAAGGAGTCTATTCTATTTTTAAGGGTCCTATTCTATTCTTAAGGGTCCTATTATATTCTTAAGGGTCCTATTCTATTTTTTAAGGGTCCTATTCTATTCTTAAGGGTCCTATTCTATTTTAAAGGGTCCTATTCTATTATTAAGTGTCCTATTCTATTCTTAAGTGTCCTATTCTATTCTTAAGGGTCCTATTCTTTTTTTAAGGGTCCTATTCTATTCTTAAGTGTCCTATTCTTTTCTTAAGGATCCTATTCTATTTTTAAGGGTCCTATTCTATTCTTAAGGGTCCTATTCTATTCTTAAGGGTCCTATTCTATTCTTAAGGGGTCTATTCTATTCTTAAGGGGTCTATTCTATTTTAAGGGTCCTATTCTATTCTTAAGGGTCCTATTCTATTTTTTAAGGGGGCCTATTCTATTCTTAAGTGTCCTATTCTATTCTTAAGTGCCCTATTCTATTTTTTAAGGGTCCTATTCTATTCTTAAGGGTCCTATTCTATTTTAAAGGGTCCTGTTCTATTATTAAGTGTCCTATTCTATTCTTAAGTGTCCTATTCTATTCTTAAGGGTCCTATTCTATTCTTAAGGGTCCTATTCTATTCTTAAGTGTCCTATTCTATTCTTAAGGGTCCTATTCTATTCTTAAGGGTCCTATTCTATTCTTAAGGGGTCTATTCTATTTTTAAGGGTCCTATTCTATTCTTAAGGGTCCTATTCTATTCTTAAGGGTCCTATTCTATTCTTAAGTGTCCTATTCTATTCTTAAGTGTCCTATTCTATTTTTAAGGGGTCTATTCTATTTTTAAGGGTCCTATTCTATTCTTAAGGGTCCTATTCTATTCTTAAGGGTCCTATTCTATTTTTAAGGGGGCCTATTCTATTCTTAATTGTCCTATTCTATTCTTAAGTGCCCTATTCTATTTTTTAAGGGTCCTCTTCTATTCTTACAGGTCCTATTCTATTTTTAAGGGTCCTATTCTATTCTTAAGGGTCCTATTCTATTCTTAAGGGTCCTATTCTATTCTTAAGGGTCCTATTCTATTCTTAAGTGTCCTATTCTATTCTTAAGGGTCCTATTCTATTCTTAAGTGTCCTATTCTATTTTTAAGGGGTCTATTCTATTTTTAAGGGTCCTATTCTATTCTTAAGGGTCCTATTCTATTCTTAAGGGTCCTATTCTATTCTTAAATGTCCTATTCTATTTTTAAGGGGTCTATTCTATTTTTAAGGGTCCTATTCTATTCTTAAGGGTCCTATTCTATTCTTAAGGGTCCTATTCTATTTTTTAAGGGGGCCTATTCTATTCTTAATTGTCCTATTCTATTCTTAAGTGCCCTGTTCTATTTTTTTAAGGGTCCTATTCTATTCTTAAGGGTCCTATTCTATTTTAAAGGGTCCTATTCTATTATTAAGTGTCCTATTCTATTCTTAAGTGTCCTATTCTATTCTTAAGGGTCCTATTCTTTTTTTAAGGGTCCTATTCTATTCTTAAGTGTCCTATTCTTTTCTTAAGGGTCCTATTCTATTCTTAAGTGTCCTATTCTATTTTTAGGGTCCTATTCTATTCTTAAGGGTCCTATTCTATTCTTAAGGGTCCTATTCTATTGGAAATACTGATCATTATGTGTACATTTGCACATCTGTGCAAGCAATGGGTACAAGCTAAAGCAACAGAATGCATTTATTAAATCAGGTGTCTATAAACATTTGGACACACAGTGTATACAGTCAGAATACACCATATCCATTTCAAAAGAGAATGTGTGATAAAAAAAAAATCACAGCACCCCCTAAAAACATGTTATATGGCGGTGTCTGCTGGGCGAGAATGGAGTATTCTTTAATAACAGGGTCAGCAGTTCAGACCAGAGCGCTACATCTTCCCAATAGATGGTCCAGAGATGTTGCTGGAGGGCCGCTGCTTTTAAAGCCCCATTCATCCTCCTTTTGCTACTAAACCAATAGTTCAACCAGTGTCAGATGCAGAACGCCGCTGTTAGAATAGCTTTACATCTCCAAATCCGCAGCAAATAAAGTCCCACACAACGCTGGACAATATCTACTGGATTGCAATTCCTTTTCAGATCAGATTCAGTCAGGCCTCAGGAAAGAAATAAAAAAATCAATCAGTTTACTCTCGGCTGAACCACATTTTCAGCGTTTCTGTTCTCGCACTGCTACCAGGAACAACATTAAGTACCTAAACAAATTAAAATCAACAAAATAAAACATTTATTCATGTCCTAAAAACATTTCCTACACCCAGTGCACTAGTAAAAACCCATATAGTCCTATGCAATCCAACGCAAAATGCGACAGCGACTTTAAGATACATTGTACAGAAATATATGATTGTTGACACTAGAGTTTAGATTCTCTGCCCAAGTCCGTCCCAATACCCAACTCGTTCTTAAATAATAAGCCTACACTTTATCTGTATCGCACTGTTCATTAACATCATTCTGAACAGATTTGGCTCATTCAAACAACTCGAGTGGATCAGCGGTCTAAAGCACTTGTTCGAATCCAGATCATGCAGCTTGCCATCAGCTGCCATCAATTGGTAGATGGCGCTCTTCCCCTTATCACCCTAGGGTGATGTGGATCAGTACAAGGCGTCTGTGAGCTGATGTATCAGAACCGAGTCAAAATAAAGTAATATACAATTGCTGATGGCAGCATAATCCAGGATTCCAAACGACAGTCCTTTATTTACCAGTGGGAAACTTTCCCAGTCAGGAGCATGTCAGTAATAAAAAATTATGGCAGCAGTATAAATCCTGCTCCTACAGTAATTGGTAAAAATGTTTTTTTTAGCTTATTAGCAATAGTTTTAGGCTGTACAGGTTTAAAAAAATAAAAATAAAATAAAAGTGTGTCTTATTCACTTCATTCTTTTGGAGAGGGGCGTAATAAACCACCTGTTTCTTGTGATAATAGACCAAAAATATAAACAATAGGAATTTCCTAATGGCGTCCATTTCCACAATGCATATCAAGTCGTAATTACGACCTCAAACCTCGTAAGTTGGAATTTCTGGTGAGGACTTGAAGGCAGTATTATAAACTACTGTATTTAATTATTTAAAAACATGGAAGTGAGCAGGTATCCATGCTAGGCTAAAAGCTAACCAAGTAGACTGTGTTAAATACAGTGTTAAAACAACATTATGCTATGCTAAGGAACGTGGCATTTGCAAAAGGTGACATACTATTTATCAACCAGCATCTTCGGTGGCTTTAATGACGATTATGTTGTTGGTTGCATTTTTGTCCATGAGAACCCATTCTGTGTTTACAGTTTATCTTTTTTGTTGTTTGAACCAGTTCAGAGCCCTAGTTTCAGTACGTTCTGAAACCCTCATTTTTAACTGTCTTTTGGGAGAACATAAATCCTTAAAATCAGCACACAGGAGCTCCAGCGTGGTGCAACTGTATAAAGCAGAGATTCTCCAACCTCATCTCTTCTCTGTGTATTGTGATGTCTTTGGACAGGCTTTAAAATCACTCGCTTAAGTGTTTGCCTTATCAAAACAGGATTGGAAATTTGATAGCAGGTGATGCCACAGCCATCCGTGACCAACAGCCAAAATAATGATAAGATACCTTTCTGTGTGGTGTATCTCTATGGTTAGTGGCCAAATCTTCCAACAAACACCCGAAAAATAGTTGCATCTTCCAATTTAATAATTTAATAAACACAGAATTAATGTTCTCCTCCCAGCATGTAGAGCTCTAATGACACTGTGTTAGCAGAAGCAGCTTTAGTGGCACATCTTGATTCATTCAAGACTTGACTGGCATCAGTGATGTCAGTAAAGCGTTATTTAGTAATGCGATTAGTCTTATTTGACCGTTTTTTTCAGTATCGAGTGCTGTTACTATTTCCAGTCCGGGAATCAGATTAAAGTTACTTATACAACTTTTTTGTGTAATTTTTCTTAGTAAAAACATAAAGACGAGTTGAAAGGATGAGCGATAAAGACTTTTACTGTCGTCGCTTTATTGTTGTTGTTGCTACGCCAAAATAAGAACAGGCTAGCGAGCTAACAAGCTAACTGGCTAAAGCTAGCACCCGGGCTGAACACACACCACACGCTTTCTCTCCACCTCACACACACACTTCTCTCCACCTCACACACACACACACACACACAGAGCGAGCTTATATCAGAGGCAATATCAGCACATCTATCATATTTAACAGGTAAATCCAGGCCATGTGTTGAAAGCAGCCTTTGGCTTTTTTCACACACAAAGTCATCCAGACATAAAAAAAAGCTAAAAATGCTAAAAAGGTAAAAGGTGAATCAGCAGACAGCAGTGCTGGTTGTGTTCCTCAGCTCTGGGGTCCAGGTGTCGTGTTCATTACAGCAGCTTTACTTTATACAGCGACTCCGGCTGTAAGCAGCTTCCAGCTGGCAGTGCTGTGATAAAGATCTGTGAGGCTAATGATGCGCCGTTATGGTGCAGACTGGGTGAAGGAGCTGCAAATTGGGTTCCTGTGGTCATTTTTCACACTGCTGTTCAGTGATTTTATAGCAACTGTCCATTTGATTTCTGCTAATGAACTGACGACGTCTGTGATGAGCATCAGTTAGCATGTAGCGTTAGCATTATCATAGGAATATATGGATAATTGGTGAAGCTGATGCTGCTTTTAGAGTAAATTCAGTGTGTCAGTGTGCTATACTGTAGGTTTAACTGATGATTTAATTGATAGACTCCATTTCCCAGCATGCTCTCTCACCGGACTTCCCTTACTTTCCTGTTCACGTGGCGCTATGCTGTTCATGCTCGCCGAGCTTCTGATTGCTCACACCTGGATTGTTTTGTATAAATACCCCCTGTTTTCTTTGTTCCGTTGCTGAGTATTGAATCTACCTTGCAAACTCTTCTACTATAAGTGTTTCTTTTGATCACTTTTCCTTGTTTCCGACTCCTTTCTGTTATTACCGTTTGGTTACCATTGCCAACCAATTTTTGTATTTTAGATCACCTCTTTTTGACTTGTTTTATACATGTTTGGATGTCTCTGCCTGTCTCTGACTACCTCTGTAAAGCCTTTCCCCTGTGTTAATAAATTGTTTGATTGGTATCTACGTTTGTCTGTCCTTGGTTTGGGTTCTAATCCATATTAGAGCAAGAACTACTCAACAAAGTAAAGCAAAAAAAAAAAGAAATACTTTAAGAAATGAAGATCAATCAATCTGAAACATTTCAAGAACTTTAAAAAGTATCCTCAAGATCAGTCACAAAGACCATCATAAATGGTATGATGAAACTGGCTCCCATCAGGACCACCCAGGAAAAGTTAGACCAACAGTTACATCTATTGCACAGGTTCATCAGCATTACCAGCCTCAGAAACTGCAAGTTATCAGAACACCAGATAAGAGAGGATTCATTTACAACGTAGGAAATAAGTTAAAACATTAAATTAGAAGGTGCGTCCACACCAGATACTTTATTTATTTAGATAGATAGATAGATAGATAGATAGATAGATAGATAGATAGATAGATAGATAGATAGATAGATAGATAGATAGATAGATAGATAGATACTTTATTTATTTAGATAGATAGATAGATAGATAGATAGATAGATAGATAGATAGATAGATAGATAGATAGATAGATAGATAGAATGCTGCGCCACACCAATAAGAGTCTTTGGGCTAGACTCCTAACACTACATTGGCTCTGGGTAAGAGTGTCAGCTAAATGCTGTAAATGTAAAATGTAAATGTAAATTGCTGTGAGTTGATTGTAAATAATTTAGCAGATCTGATGTTTACGGATTACAAGAACTATTTACCATCTCAACACAAAGCCCTGAGCTACAGCAGCACGGTGCTGTAGTGAGGAAACACTCCATCGCTTGTTGTTTAATAATATAATACTCAGAATCCACTCAGATCTCAGGCAGCGCATCAGTGTATCAGTGCAGGAGGGCTCAGTGTAACACGCTGCACTGTCTCCTCTCCTGCCCTCAGGCTGTTTCTTCACTGAGCAGAGGGTAAAAGGACAGGAGCATCTTCCCCGGCCTCCTGTTCCACCGTTCCACTGCTGCTCTGGTCTGCTATTGTCCTGTACCGTGCACTCATTAGGACCAGGCCACCGTGCCGCAGGAGGCACCCGGGGGATCAGCGCTGATAGACTGACTCCTGAAACTCCCTCACACTGAGTCCGTCCGTCCACCCGTCTCTCCGTCCTTCCAGCCCGAGCGTTAGTGTTCGTGTAGAGATGAAGCACAGAGCTCTGGGCGGTCTGAGAGACCTATTACACAGCACAGCCGTAGCGCAGGGTGGCCAACAGTGTGTTGGAGGGAAACTGATTAAAATAAATAACACTGCACTAATGCTGCCTCCCAGATTCTGCTGATATTAATTATTCTGCGTGAAGTTTATTTATTTAATAATAAATAAATAAATAAATAAATAAATATCAGGTATAATTAAGGCTTCATCCATCACCAGTACAAAACTATCAGCAAAACCCACCAGCCAGGAGGAGGCGGGACATTCATTTATTTTAATCAGTTTTTCTCCCACAGCCTGTTACCCTTACCGCTAGCTAGATAAACAAAAGAAAACGGACAAATAACACAAATAAAATGGATAAATAAATAAATAAATAAACAAATAAATTACAGCCCAGCTAAAGGGAAAAGATAAATCACTGAGGATTCGCTGCTGCTTAATCCCGATAAAGGATTCTCTGTTTGTTTATTTACTGACCAGTTTACTTATTTGTTTGCATATTTACTTATTTAATATATATTATATATTTTACTTTAGTATTTATAAAATACTGTGCCTTTAGATAGTTAAATATTTTGATTATTTATCATATTTGTAACTTGACTTTAAATTACATAGAAAATAATGGTGTCAATCGATTAAAAAATGGAATCAGATTAATCACAACAACATTCTGTGATTAACTGCGATTATAATCGCACTTATTCTACTTAAGTGGATATTTAAATGTAAATAAAAAAAATATGTAAAAAAATATAAAAAAGTGCAATTATATTTATATTAGTGGTGTCTGAAATACTTTACCCTAAGGGTACATTAATTAACAGTACTTCAAAGGTCAAAATATCTCAAATAATTAATAAATTAATTGACACTTAAATAAAGTATTAATCGTTAAAAAAGGGTTGATATGTAGTAATGTCTTAACTAGTGTCAATTAGTAATTAGTTGAAACATTATTTAACCATTTAACATTTAATACTGATATTTGTGACCCTTATTGTGTAAGTCTAATATAAATGGGCATATATATATATATATATATATATATAGACTCTACATAGCCTGCCTTGTCTGGTGCTGGCTGCTATGCTATGCGGACTCTATGTATATATGTCTATGTCTATGACATTATCAATACAAATATGGCAGGGCACGGAGCTGAAGCTAGCGGTAAGGATGTAAACAGTGGTTTTTAATAAGCTTTTGTGCACTTTTTAAGTTATTAATGCCTGGTTTTAAATGTAAGGGCTCTCCAGATTCTAGCAAGGAGATGTGGAGCTACTTTGAGCTGGATAACGGGGTAAAAAGCGATTTATCAGGGCAAATTATGCAAATTTCTGGATCTCTGAAGCTGTGGGAGAACAGAGATGTGCTATTCATCAAAGGTAAGTACTTTTTATCATGTTTTACTACAACAAAAGTCCATTTTACACAGGATTTCTCCTTCAATCTTAATCTCTACACCTAAACTTATTATTAAACAATTGACACTTTTTTATTTTTATTTTTTAGAATCGATACAGTAGAACGAAACAAAATATTGTTATAATTCAATATACAATGTCTTTTTTTACACCCCTCATCATCATATCAATGCTGATTCAATCTTGAATAAACGCTGATATGCCAGCTGGATGTTTCTGTTATATTTATAGTTGTTTATGTTTATGTGTTTATGTCGTAAAAAAAAAAAATAAAATCTGTATGAATAAATCTGTATTGTATTCCCACTCAGTCTGTGTGCAAAAACCCACACTGTGCTTTATCTTCCAGCGGCACAGCAGCGCGCGCTCTGCCCTGAATGAAAGAAATGCATGCAAAGCTGTAGTCTGCAGCCCTGCTGAACCATACACTCACTGGCTTATGTGGATTAGAGATAGCTCCTCATCACAACACACACACACACACACACACGCATCTACACACACACACACACACACACACACACACTCTCTCTCTATTCACGCCTTACAGTCTGACTGCTTTCAAAAAAAGCCAGCTTTCATAAGAGAGTAGAGGAGAAAGGACCTGCATGTGAACTGTGCATGCACAGCTCGCGCACACCTCGCGCGTCTGACTGATCCCGCGCTGCGTAATGACTCATACAGGTCTTGAAGGATGCGCGCCAGTCTGTAGCCTAGAAGTGCATCGCACTGGCACGTGCTTCCCTTCAAATCCTTAAGCATCCGATAGCTGTGAGAGTGTTGCTGCGTGGGCTGAGCTGTGACTAAGCTCAAGCTAAAGAAACTTCCAGCCAATCGGTAAAAAATAGCGTAGCAAATTTTGTGCGTAACGGATATAGCGTACGTAACGTATGTTCCACGTTAATTCAATACAGTAAAGGAATACATTGAGCAACTTGCAAGCTGCAAGCTTGCATTACACTGCAAATTAGCCTCAAACTAATCCAGTGTGCAAACGTACGAGCATGCGACTGCGTGCGTTTTTACGCATTTTACGCACTAAAACTCCAAACGCACTCCGCTCCAAAAGCGCGCAATTTTTGTGCGCTATTAAAAAATATGTGATAATAAATGTTAAACCTCAGCTTTCCTACCTCCAGTTCCCATTCTGACCAGTTCACAGGACGCCCAGTCACTCGGCTGTGCTCAGCAGTGCGCGCGCGCGTGCACCCCCGCTGCGTAAGTCCGTCTCCTCCGGTCCAGCATCCAGCGCGCTGCCCAGTCCGTCTGCCCGCTCTACAGGCTGCAGAGTGAGGCGCGCGGGATGCCCGTCCGTCCACCGCGCTGGAGAGTGAGGGCGTAAAAGAGAGAGAGTGAAAGAGAAAGAGATAGTGATTTAGTAAGAGAGAGAGAGAGAACGAGAGAGAGAGAGAGAGAGAGAGAGACTGGGGGCTCGCAGGTGAATGCAATACTCTGCTCTGAACTGCCCGCGCGCGCTCAGCTCTCCGGCACCTTTCCGCGCGCAGAGGAAGAGAAGGAAGAGAAGGAGGGAGGAGGGTAAAAGCGGTGAGAGAGTGAACGAGTGAGTTAATACATCCTACAGGGGTTGGGGGGAGGGGGGGGGGGTTGGCTGGGTAAAGAGAGAGAGAGAGAGAGAGAGAGAGAGAGAGAGAAAGTGTATGATTAAGAGACAGAAGAGAAAAGAACGTCTAAGAGAGATAGAAAGAAACAAGAGAAAGGTAAAGAAATATGTGGATAGGATAGAGAGGGTTTAAAGAAAAAAAAGAGAAAATGGAGAGAGAGAAAAAGAGATGTGATAAAGAGAGGTAGAAAAACAAGAAAGAAGACAAGAGAGAGCAAAAAAGAGAGATGTGGATATGATAGAGGTAGAAAGAAATGAGAGAAGGGTGAGAGAAAGAGAGAGATTTGGATAGGATAGAGAGAGGTAGAAAGAAAATGGAGAAAAGGGATAGAGAGATGTGGATATGATAGTGAGAGCGAGGAAGAAAAGGGACAGAGAGAAGGGAGAGAGATATGAAAGTGAAAAAGAAAGGGAGATATAAAAACAGAAGAGGTATTGGGGACAACAGAGAAGAGAGAGAGATGAAGAGAGCAGAAAAAAGAGCGAGACTGGGGAAATGGTAAAGAGTGGTGGAGAGAAAGAAGATAGAAGAGGAGAGTTCATTCATTGATTATTCAAAAAGTGGAAAAGGAAGGGAAAGAGAGAGGCAGAGAGATAGAGAGACGTTTTTTTTTTACTTCTGACAGTCCTTTATTATATGTGTGTGTGTGTGTGTGTGTGTGTGTGTGTGTGTGTGTGTGTGTGTGTGTGTGTGTGTGTGTCTGTGTGTGTGTGTGTGTGTGTGTGTGTGTGTGTGCATATACACACATCAAAGAGCAAAAACATACCAAAAAAAACAACACCAGTGGGTACTAAGCGAACTAAACAAAAAAAAAATACTCCTCGTCAATATTAGTGCACACCGCCTCCCCATAACTCCACACGTCTTTAAAATCCTCTAGATTTTTAATGCGTTGATAAAAAAGTTTAATCAATTAAAACCCTTGATTTTAGCAGCCTAAAGATTATTCTTGTAGCCTTAAAATCTGTGTTGTGCACCATCTTATTCTTCTGACTGATATAAACTGATATTTTAGCCTGACCCAGAATAAAATTAAGCAGTTGGCACTTGGGTCTCTCGCTCCAGAAATATTTAACACCAAGAATAAATGTCTGAAATAAGTAAAACAGTAACAGTAAAACAATGCATAAGAGCATCAAACACTGTTTCCTCTGAGAGCTGGAGGGTATAAAATAGAATTAAAATATTTTATTTAAAATAGAAAGGGTTTAAAATACACAATTCTATGTGAGTGAGAATGAGAGAGAATATATGGGTTAATGAGGGACAGAATAAGTGAGTATAACCATAAGTGAACCAAAAGTCAGAGAAATCAGAGAAAAAGAGACAAAGAAAAACTGAAATAATTTGGAAAGCGTGAGGAAAAAAAGGGAACAAGACAAAAATGACAGAGGAATTGGAGCCAAAAGAAAAGAAAGAAAAGAGTAAATCAAGTATTAAACAAAAGAAAAAGAGAGAAAGTGAAAATGGTGCAGAGTAAAAAAGAGAGAGTGAGAGATTTAGAAAGACAAGCAAATCAACAAAGAAGTGAGTGATTAATAAGACAGAAGAAGAGAGAGAGGAAGAAAAAAGAGAAGAGAGTAAGAAAGAGAGACAGAGAGGGGAGATGAGAAAGACTGGAGAAAAGAATATGAGAAACAAAGGGAAAGAGAGATAGAGAGAGAAATGCGGAGGGGTAATTAGGGACAGAACGAGTGAGTACGTATTAAATTAGAAATAAAAATGGAGCAGCAGAGAAAAGAAGGAATGCAGAAGAGAGAGGGAGCATAAATCAATGATTAAAGAAAGAGAGAGAGAGAGATGGAGATGGAAATGTGTGGGGTTAATTAGGGATGGATTGAGTACACAGGAAAGAGAGAGAAAGAGTTACAGAAAGAGAGGTGGAGAGAGATGGAGAATGAGAGAAAGAGATAAAGACAGAGAGAATAAGAGCAAGACAGTAAGAATAAGATGATGATAAAATGATGGAGAGAGAGAGAGAAAGAGAGGGAGATGGAGAGATGGAGAACGGGGGAAAGAAGTGGAGATAGAGAAAAAGAGCAAGATTGTATGAGGAAGAAAAAAGGTGGAGAGGGGAAGAGAGGGAGATGGAGAATAAAAGAAAGAGAGAGGGGGAGAGAGATGGAGACAAAGAGAATAACTGCAGACAGTAAGAATAAGAAAAAGATGGAGAGAGAGAAAGGGAGGGAGATGGAGAGAGATGGAAAATGAGAGAATAAGAGGAAGAGAGAGAAAGGGAGATGGAGAGAAATGGAAAATGAGAGAAAGAGAAAGGGAGACAGTTGGAGACTGAGAATAGGAGCGAGACAGTAAGTGTAAGAAAAAGTTGGAGAAAGAAAGAGAGAAAGAGAGTAATAGTAAGAAAATGATGAAGAGAGATAGTGAAAGAGATTGAGAGAAAGAGGTGGGGAAGAGAGAGAGTAATAGTAAGAAAAAGATGAGAGAGAGAGAGAGAGAGAGAGAGAGAGGTGGGGAAGAGAGAGAGTAATAGTAAGAAAAAGATGAAAAGATGGAGAGAGAAAGAGAGGGAGATGGAGAAAGATGAATAAGAGCAAGACAGTAAGAGTAAGAAAGAGATGGAGAGAGATGAAGAATTAGACATTGAGAGTTTGAGAGTGAGAGTAATAGTAAAAAATATGAAGAGAGAGAGAGATGGAGAGAGAGAGAGAGAAAGAGAGATGGAAGAGCTACAGTAGAGTATCAGGTTTATAGATCAGCTGAGCTCTAACTGACCTGTCTCTTAACCTTCATCAGATCTTCTCTATAACCTCACCTTTACACACCTCTCTCACTCTCCCAACATCATCAGCATCTTCCTCTTCTTCTTCTTCTGAGAAAAATGAAAAGTTTTATGCATAATTAGACGCCTGTCCGGACACTTTTATGCACTGGGATCGATTCTCAGCGTAACACACCCATTAAAGAACGGCAGGTTGTTTTATTGCTCACCGCTTCCCACATCTCCAACCACACGGCCTGCGGAGAAGCTCCGCCCTACAGTACTCCAATACAGCATCCAACATCCTGACCTCAATAAAAGTTCTGTTGCTGTGTGCAACCAAATCCTCACAACATTGATCCTAATTTTGAGTAGACTGGAGTAGATTTGAGTAAATTCCTTATTTGCGTAAATGCTAAAAAGGATGTATTACATGCCATCCATGTGTAGAGACAGTGTAATATGTGTGTTTTAACTAAAAATATTTAAATTCCAGGAATTATAATATATTGTGTGTCCTAAATGATTTGAGTAATATTGTATAAATTAAGTAATTCTAATTAGGTAATAATCCTAATCCTAAAAGTAAGGATTGATTCAGTAAAAATAAATGAAGTAAAGTTGACTAAAAGAAAGGATTGATTCAGTAAAAATAAATGAAGTAAAGTTGACTAAAAGAAAGGATTGATTCAGCAAAAATAAATGAAGTAAAGTTCACTAAAAGAAAGGATTGATTCAGTAAAAATAAATTAAGTAAAGTTTACTAAAATAAAGAATTGGCTGAAGTTCAGTTCACTTATTTACTCTATGTAACATTTTAGTCTTGAAACCGAGTTGAAGTTACTTAAATTCATCTGATATTAAAATTGATCTTCTCATTCTTGATGAGCAGCAGTTAGACTGTAGGGCCGGTCTAGTACTGTAAAATGACACTACATATCAACACAGATCTGAGTAAGCTTATTTTTTTTTACATCAATGTACATGATTTCACAGCTCTAGAGTGGAGCAACTGTCTAACTGTTTGCTCATCAAAAGACAGGAATTCACAAGTTCAAATCAATTCAACCCATATACCCATAGGAAAGCCTCTTTTAACCCAAAAGTTACAATAGCCTTTGTCTTTTTTTACTACTGAATAGAGTTAATTCCATTGGGAGGGCACCTACAGTGCACTAGATTACATTTCGTCTTCTGACTTATTAGAGCACATTATCAAATGTTCTTGATATAGATGGCATATCGTACGGTGGCCCAGAAAGGCACATCACAACAACATTTACAAAGATGACAAAAATATGACAACGCAATTACATTAAGAAGACGCAGCATTTCAGAAACACTGTATTAAGGGAAAGCAAATAAGCAAATTTGCCACAACGGAAATGCTCCCGACAGCTAGAGGGCGCTGTTTAACTGTTGACATTGTCTAGGCTTAGCCAGCACAGCAAAGCAAGCTTCTGCAGTGGGCTTTTGGTACAATGTCAACAGCTAAACAGCGCCCTCTAGTGGTCGGGAGCCTTTCCGGTTTGGTTTTAGCTTTCGTTTAATGCAGCGTTATGTAGTTGCGTTGTCATCTTTTTGTTTTGCCTTTCTGGGCCACCGTAATATTGTTATAAGAAGGGGCACCTTAGTGGGAACTCAATCATTTTTCTTCCACAGGAAGGACACATTGGGAGCACTAGCTCCATTCCAGTATGACACACAATCACACCTATTGCCAATATAGCACGGCAATTTTAACTACCATACGTGTTCTGAAGAGGCTGAAGGAAAGCAGAGTACCCAAAGTAAATAAAGACGTTACTTTATCATTTTAAGTCGGCCTGACTTTGCATTTTTTACAGTTCATCTCTAAAAAAAAAACAATCCACCCCGCAGTGTTAAACAAGGCCCAGCTATATTACTTTTTTTTTCCACAGTGCCTCCTACATACAGTACGTAACTTATCGAAATACAATCATTACACTGAGGCGAGTGAAAAGCAATGCATACGTGGGATTATGCTTAAGCAGCGCAAAGCAGAAAACATGGCAAGATGAAAAATAATAGATCCAGCGCATTGATTTGAGGCCGTCCGATACCGTAACAGAAAATCGATACGTGTGGATTTGCATTTGAGGGATGAAATTGGTGTGAGAACTGAAATCAAAGCGTGAAACGTCAGCAGGTCACACCAGCACTGCTCCAAGTGGGGGGAAGGGGGGGGGGGGGTTGGTGGTGTCGCGGGGGGGGGGGGGGGGTTTCGAACATACACTTCAGTTCAGTTAGAACAGTGAGGTCTTAGTGCCGCAATGAAAATAATAGAGTAATTAAGCACTGTCCAATCACAGTTAACTACCAAATTTAGGGCGTGACTCTTAGAAGTGATAGTTGTAGAGAAGGTCTGAGCCATTTTCTTTCAGGAGCTTGGCCATTTCCTATTCCTCCTTCTTCTTCTTCTTCTTCTTCTTCTTTTTCTTTCGGCTTTTCCCTTTTCAGGGGTTGCCACAGCGAGTCATCTTCCTCCATCTCCCTCTGTCTTCTATGTCCTCTGTCCTCACACCAGCGACCTCCATGTCCTCTCTAACTGCGTCCATATATCTCAATCACTTAGATGAACTCGCATATTTGTTTTGGCAAAAGTTTTACGCCGGATGCCCTTCCTGACACAACCCTCAGCATTTACCCGGGCTTGGGACCGGCACAAGAGATACACTAGCTTGTGCTCCCGAGTGGCTGGTTTCCATTTCCTATTCCTCCTATTCCTTATTATTGTATCGAAAATATACTAAAAATACGAAAAAAAAAACTCATGTTCTAATATTTTACTAAAGTGTGCAGTAATGTACTGTATACCATAGTTAATGGGGCTTAAATGAACATCATTCAAATATTTTACCTTTAATAATATTGCTGTTAAAATTCTTTAAAACAGTTATGTCCAAACTTTTTTAGTTGGGGGCCAGAAGGAGAAATATATTTGAAGTCACAGGCCACAGACTCTGTGATAAAACAAATAATGAAATATACCACTTTAAATAATACTTTTTTCCTGATTATTTCATTTACACACCATTTTACTTGACTTACTATCTTTATCTTTGACAGTGTTGTGTAAACTAAGATTTTTCAAATTGATGTTTAATTTCATGATGTCTCTTAATATAAAACTGCTTAATTACGGCAACTTTTAGACTCTTTGGCCCGTTTTTCTGCTCTAGAAATGCGCACTCTCTGCTTTTAGACTCTTTGGTCCGTTTTTCTGCGCTAGAAATGCGCACTCTCTCCGCTTTTAGACTCTTTGGCCCGTTTCTGACACCTAGTGTTCAAACTTTGAATCTCACATTATAAAAACCTGCTTAACAGCGGGCCAACTTTCATTTTATTTCTAAAATACCTCTAGTTTGGACACCCCTGCTTTAAAAAATGACCTCCTGAATACTTATCATGACTTAATTTCAAAATGCCGGTGCCTAGAGAACTGCCTAAAGGTCCTGTTGGTATAAAAAATCTTTTTAGCAAAGTATCTGTACTTTAGCTGTACTTTTCCCTATTTAGAATGCCTACCAATGAAGTGTGGAGCTACTTTGAGCTTGTTAATGGTGTAAAATATATATATTTTTTGAATGGGCAACACTATGCCCCATATCTCTTGCATTGTAAGACTGTTGGGAGCATCTTGAGCTGTTTTTTTTTTTCAGTATGGATATCTTTGGGTTAGACCAAATTTGGGTCATTTGGTCAGTGCCTTTGTACATGGTACCTTTTGACACCTGCTATTTTGGTTTGAATCCAAATGAAAAGTGAATTGAGGTTTTGTCAGAAAACATTTTTCATTTTACGCACTAACTTATCAATCTCTGACGGTTTGAAATATAATTTGAACCCTTGCAGATCCTAATGGACGTGGAGAACATGGGTGGAGCCAACATGTTGGCAGAGAGTCTAAAAGCAGCAAAGCATGTGTGTAAGCAGAGGTCTTTAACAGACTGGTAGAAGCTGATGATTGGTGGAGGTAAAGATGACGTATCATTAGAGTCTCCTGGTAGAACTTTCTCGAGTTTTCTTGAGCTTTCATGTCTGGACCAATCAGAAGCAGCGGTTACAAGCACCAAATATATTAAATGGCACGTGTGATGCGTTGCAAACGCTTAAACCTGAACTAGATAGAGATTATTAGAGTTGTATAAGCATATAAAATTATTTCTGTGCATCATCATTCATGAGATCATAAGCATTAGTCATGTGACCTGTCGGGTGGCTTGTATTGTCTGCGTAGGCAGCGACAAACAAGCAGTTTGAGAGCTATTTATTGCAAGCCTGCTGCCTCCAACAACAGCACATACGAGAACAAACGAGAACAGCTGCTTGCTGGTTCCAGTTGTGACGTAGATATGGAACTCGTTCCCCTCGGGCGCATGCAGTTTTAATAGCTTCAGACCATGCATGCATTCTTTTTCTTTCTTTTTTTTCCGCTTTAAAAAAAAATAAGGCTGGAGGTACTTGTGTGCATGATGTGGAGATATAAGCTTTAAGCTTTAAAACACGCAATATTTATTAATCATTAATCTTTAAACTGCATGCCCTGAGATATGTTAACCTTTGCAGTATTACGCACATATGCAATTTAATCTTTGACATTTATTCATTAATCAAGCATTACAGAAGTATCTAGTTAAAACAGCTTTTAAGTATAATCAACAGTAAAAAAAAAATCCCTGCGTTCACACTGGAAAGGGCCAATTTCCAATGACAGAGCGCGATTTGTCGCGACACAGAGTTGAAATTTTCTCAACTTTATGCAAATGAACAGAGGTGGAAAAAGTACTAAAAAATTTTAATTGAGTAAAAGTACCTTTACTTTGCTAAAAATTTACTCGAGTAAAAGTAAAAAAGTACCCAATTTAAAATGTACTTTGAGTAAAAGTTACTTTTAATTATTTGATGTAAAAAAGTACAACAAATCATAAATTATTTTTTTCTAATGAACTATAATTCCACATGATAATTTGGACCTTTCAGGCAGTATTTGTTCAGACCACCCCATAAAACATTTTTAAGAACAACATCATTGATCATAGGTTTCAATGATCCATTTTTTTCTTTACTGTTAAAAGGTTATGGTCATATATGTGACTATAAACCGTATTTTTATAGTTTCACAGTTCATTATTATTTTTTCATTTTTTCTTAGTTTTAACTGATATTTACATGTTTTTGTAAACATTTAAGAAGATGTTTAATTGTTTAATGTTCCCAATAAAAGGAATCATCATTAAAAACAGGAAATCATACCAAAAAAAATTTGGTCGGTGCTATTTTTTTTATTATTCAATTGTTTTTTACCCAGCAATTAATTTTTTACTCAATAATGGGGAGTTTTCCAATGTAGCGAAGTAAATTACTTGTGTCAAAATGTACTTGAGTTAAAATAAAATTACCTATTTTAAAAACTACTTTAAAAATGACAAATTACTCATAAAACCTAATCAGTTACTGTAATGTGAGTAAATGTAATTCATTACTTTCCACCTCTGCAAATGAATTATGACGCGGTAAAGCGATATTCTAACCTGATTGGCTTCTAGCGTTTCTTTGAACCAATCACGTACAAGGCGGTCCAAGGTCCTCAAGCTTCTGCTCTCTGAACTTTTGCTTCCTTTTGCATTTCCTTCCTTCCCACACTGAAACAGCGAGAGTCATAGCTGCAGAATAAAGTGTCCAAGCGATTCCTTATATTCATATCATATTTTCCCTTCAAAATGTATATTTTTCAAGTGGGAATAAAAACGACTGGATGGTGAATGTTATATATACAGTATATAAAAACACATTCACCATGTCTTATTAAAATCAATTTATTTTTAATCATTTTAGTGATCTTATTTAGTTATTATTTAGATCTTTAATTTAGTAAAAAAAAAAATACAAGCGACAAACGTGAGGCGACACGAGCGACTAGTTGGGTTCTAGTGTGAACGCATGGGTTATACACTTCAAAGGTCAATACATCCTGTGTAAGCATAAAAATAGTACCCTACCCTTTAAGCGACAAAACCACAAACTGTATATTTAGCGCACAGATGCTTAAAATGATTTCAGACACACAAACAACGATTAACGTCATGGAAATTCACAGCAAAAGTTGCCATTTAGTCGATTAGATTGATACGTGATCACAGGGATTCTTGTTCATCCTGCTAGAGGTGGGTGTCATCACTGATTTCCCTGTTCGGTTCGATTTAATTCGGATTTACAAGGTCCTGATTCAAATTGACACAAAATTGATAAAGCTAGGGAAATTTAAGTTACTATAAAAATTGGATTTAGACTAAACACAGCGGTTACATTATTATTATTTTTTTAATATTCATTTAATGCAGCTTAGTTAATTGCTATTGACACTGTGCTTCACATCTCTATACAGGTTTGGAATGACCACTTTAATAAAATAATATAAAAATAATAAAATAATACGTGTGGGTAAAACATAACGTGCTTCCAGAACGTTAATGAAACTTCGGAAGCCATCGTTTACAACAGCGCTGTATGAGCATATATACTGATATTTTAGTTACTGACAAAAAACAAAAACATAACATGCTTCATACATTTCTTACTTATTTGCAAATAAAAGTGTGACATTTACCCATACCCACTAGTTTAGATGTGATACTGCAATAGACATAGTAATAATAAAAACATAACAATAAAAATGAATAATGTAAAGTTTCTGTTTTTTAAAACGTTATTTAGCTCTATTCTAAAAGATGTGGTTATTGTAAAAGGGCTGGTTATGGGCGGGACCAATAACAGAGCGTCAGCTCTGCTCTGATCCGCTCTGCAGCCTGTGACCTCGAGGCAGCTCTTAGGGGCGGGGTTATTTAAATGAGTAGGCTGTCTCTCCACAGTCTTTCGTTCTTTTCCTCCTATGGTCTCTACTGCGCTCTACAGACTCGGGTATCAGGATCTCCAACATGGCGGAAGATTTTGGCTTCATTTTCATTGAATGAATGGGAACGGCGACACGGCGTCCATCTTTGTTTACAGTCTCTGGTTTAAACACATCCCTAATCCTTGCGTGGCCTCAGGTGGCAATCTCCAAAAATGTTTTTTGTTCAATAAATTGACTGAAAATATTTTCTGGTGTTAAACTGAGAGAAAAAAAAACGCGAGATTTGATAGGTAGACCAATCTCAACAATTGCTGTACATCTTCAGCACTGCTCAGGCTGTAAAAAACCTCATATCCACGTACACTGCTTCCCATGAAGCTGCTGCTTCTGCTGCTGTAGCTCCATGCTGTAGCTCACTGCTGCTGATCTGATCTGTTTTAATGGAACATGAAGACATGCATTCAGATTCAGTCTGCCTGCACACATAACTCTGACTAAATCACTTTACTGAAGAGGAGAGAGAAGGACAAAAGAGAGAAAGAGAGAGGCGGGCAGATCAGACTGGCCAGATTTCGCACTCCAGAGGGACGTCACAACCCAGACAGTCTGTGAAATTTACCCCACGACTTTCACACAGAAGCGCAAACCTTTCATACATCATTTCACATCAACTATCATCCATGCGCTCCTTTTTTTTGTATGTTTGCGATGACGTGGAACAGTGTGGAGTGTGGAAATCCTGCCTGTGAGTTCGCTGGAAGTGGAAATTTCTGCTCTAATCCCGATAAGCTTTGTATTTTTAAAGCGGCGGAGAAACTTTACAGGGCCCGAGAACATTAAAGTTGCATGCGCTGGGGGAGAACGTTCCAGAAGCACATCAGAGCCCAACCCGCCTGCTACGAAAGAGCAGATCGTGTTTGACTGAGAGACAGGCAGGGTTTGTGGGGGATGCTGGCTGTGTTTTCTCGCCGTGCTCGCGCAGAGCTGCTATGATTTAGCCCTTTGCCTTCGCTGTTTCCACACCCCTAAAAACACAACGTGCCAGTGTTTTAATACTATAATAATTTCATTCTCTGCGAAACTTCAAACACTCTAAACCAAACGCATAAGAATGTGTATCTAGGCCAAGCAGAGATCTGAGCAGATTTCTTTTGTGTAAGAAAAAAAAAAATGTGTGTGTGTGTGTGTGTGTGTGTGTGCGTTTTATGGGGACTGTTTTAAAATGTAATGCTTACTTATTGCACTGATTACCATTAACACACTCAGTATCTGTTTCTGTATTAGCCATAGCTCTATAGTTTGTGCCCATCACATTCTTATATTCATAAATTAGTACCTGTTATATTAGCCATAGTTCACATTAATTCTCTGTACTGTTTTGTTCTGTTATTTGTTTGTTGTTTGTTGTTTGTTTGTACTGAGCGGGTCAACCCGAGTAGGATGGGTTCCTCGGACTGAGTCTTGGTTCCTTCCAAGGTTTCTTCCTCTTAAAGGGAGTTTTTCCTTGCCACTGTGTCACCATAAAATTGGCATCTCTGTGGTGCTGCTCATAAGAGGCGTGGACCTGTTTTTCCTGTAAAGCGGCTTTGTGACAACCTTTGTTGTAAAAAGCGCTATATAAATAAAATTGAATTGAATTGAACTGAACTTAGCTAGAATAATAGCTAGAAATGCTAACAGCATGCACAAACCCAAGCTGGTCAAGTTCATCAAGGTGGTGGGGGGGTCAGCTAGTCTGCTATACACAACCCATGTGACCAACCTGACCATGCTGATTAAAGACAAAGGTAGAAGCTACCTCAACACTATGTCCACTCTACCTCTGTTCTACCGTTTACCTCTACCTCACTCTACCTCTACTCTACATTACTGTACCTTGCCCTACCTACCTCTACCTTACTGTGACTCCACTCTACCTCACTCTACCTCATTTTACCTGTATCTACCTCTGCAGCACTCTAGCTGGCCCCACCTTGCTCTACCTTTACTCTAATTCATTCTACATCTGTCTACCTCTACTGCATTCTGCCTCACTCTACCTTGCCTTTCCTACCCCTACCTTGCTGTACCTCTACTTTACCTAACTCTACCTCATTCTACCTCTACCTTCACTCTATCTCACACTACCTTGCTGTACCTCTACTCTACCTCTGCTCTGCTCTACCTCACTTGTTTTTACTGTGCCTCACTTTTCCTCACTGTATCTCTACCTCACTCTGCTTTGCTATCGCTGTACCTGGCTCCACCTCATTTTACCTATAATGTACTTGACTTGACCTTACTCTACCTTTACTTCTTTTTGCTGTACCTCACTATACTTCTACCTCACCTACCCAACTACTTTATCTACTACTCTACCTCTGTTCTGTTGTACTCTTTTTCACTGTACCTTACCTTTACTCACTGTACCTCTACCTCACTCTGCCTTGCTCAGCTCTACCTTACTTTTCTTTACTGTGCCTAATTTTTTCTCACTGTTCTTCTACCTCACTATGCCTCACTATCTCACCTCCTCTTTTTTCTATCTCACTCTACCTCTGCCTCTATTCTACAGCACTCTACATTGCTCACACTTCTATGCTGTACCTAACACTACCTTATTTTACCTATACTCCGCTTGATTCTACCTCTCTGTACCTTGCTCTACCTCACTCTTTTTGGCTGGACATTACTATGCCTCGACCTCATTTTACCTCATTTTTACCTCACTCTACCTCTAGCTAGCTTACTCTGTTGCTAAACATGGGTAATGCAATTTGAGATTGCTGTTATTCACAATGTTGTTGCCTCTCTTTTAATGTGTTTGTTATGGAAACTGATATCACAGTTATGATGCAAAAACAATTTAGCTTACAGCCTTATTGGTCATACTTGTCAACTAGCATGGTTTTGCTGGTCGTCCAAACTGGTCGACTAGCATGGCCAATAAGACCATGGTGGGCAACCATGATGGCCAAGCATGACCAACACCAAATGGTTCACCAGTTGGCTTCCATATGAATATGAAGTTTCAACTTGACCTTAGATTCAACCACCTTAGATCATCCAGAACCATCTGTCGGCACAATCTGGACCTGAGCTGGATTTTTTTTCAAGCAGGAAGTCAAAATGTACCATGTTCAATTAACAGCTACAAGGACGTTAAACAGGCCTGGGCAGCCAGTTCATAGCTTGATTGGTCTTGAGTTTGCAATGTGTTGCTTCATTGGTCTCTGTTGGCTGAGGTGTTAATTATGTTTTGTTTAATGATATTTTCTGCCTCTTTAATTTAACCTATGCACACTGTGTTGCTGTATTTTCATACACATGAGGGACAGAATTACTGGGACACCTGCTCCCCCTGCCTCCCAAACGTATTGAATAGAGCACTGTCATCCCACAGTGTACAGTTCCTCTGCTCCACAGCTCAATACTGGGGAACTTTATAAACCTTCTATCCCATGCCTCGCTTTAGAAAAGTACAAGATTTATTTTTATCTGCTCCAGAGCATCATATTCTTTTGACAGTACTCCTCTTCAGGGACTAAACAAACTCCACAAACATTTGGACCTTTGACGGCACTTTCCCAGACATGGATTAAACCTAGTCTTAAATTAAACAGCATTTTAATGGAGATTTTCCACTAAAAGGAAAATGTGGTTTACAACCATGCTTAATGCCTGTCTAGAAAACAGACATACATACAACAGAACTACAATGCAATACCAGATTTGGGAATATGTGTTGCTGAGCTCCACTAAAGCCTGAGTAAACTGATAATTCACTTTGATCAGAGATCAGTTATATATCTAAGTCTTACTGAGCTCTACTAAAGCCTGAGTGGACTGATAAATCACTGTGCTGATCGGTTATTTATCTCAGTGATACTGAGCTCCACAGGAGCAGGAGTAGACTGATAAATCTATGTGCTGATCAGACATTTATCTCAGAGTTTCTGAGCTCGACTAAAGCCTGAGTAGACTGATAAATCACTGTGCTGATCAGTTATCTATCTCAGTGTTAATAAGCTCTATGTTTTTGGCAAACGTACCCTTTGAGACTACCCTTTGTGTTCTTTGTGGTTAACAGCGTTCTTCATCTTGACACTCACCCATGGATCCCGTTTGTGCACAGTCAATTTCTTATTATTGAATCATTAGTACTGACCTTAACTGAGGCAAGTGAAAGCTACAGTTAATTACTTGTTCTGAGTTCTTTTGTGACCTCATGGATGAGTTGTCCATGCCCTTTTAGAGTAATTTTGATAGGAGGGTCTCTCCTGGGAAGGTTCGCCACAGTTCCATATGATCTAATTGTGAATAATAGCTCTCACGTTGGTTCGCTGGAGTCCTGAAGCTTTACAAATGGCTTTGTAATCTTTTCCAGACTGATGGATCAGTCACTGATTTTGTTGTATCATCTGTTATGTGCTGCTTTTTGTGATGTTTTAGCTGCTCTATATTGTCAGACAGGTTCTATTTACGTGATTTCTTGATTCTACAGATCTGGCAGTAATCAGGCCTGACTAGTGACTTTGAACACTTTAAACACATCTTTCCAAAAAAAACATTTCTGTGTTAATTACAATTAATCTTTGGCCGGGCAATTTTTTATAGGGCAAAGCTGGTTTGCTGGTAATAATTTAAAACCTGCTTTTTTATGTGTTTAATTATCTGAAAAATGTAAGTATGACAAAAAAAAAGCAACTGTAAAATGTACAGTTTTAAACATATTTACATTTTAAACATGCTCAGCCTGCACTACTTTTCCTCAGTCAGCTATTTGTAACTCTGTATAGGACAATCGTGTATTATTTTCGTTGTTTACCTGATAATACAGTATTCCCTTTGAAACATCTAAGTGGAGAGTAGTGCTGATCCTCAAATAACACAGACAGAGGGGTAGAGAGGTGGAGAGACAGACACAGAGAGCATCAGTTCTCCAGTGACACAGATAAATGGAAACTGGGTCATTTCAGGTCTCATTTGTCTTATCAGAATTATGAACTGTCTATGAACTGTCAGCCTGCTCGTTCATTACTGTCGAGCTCCTGCGTCCATTTGCAAATGATGTCTGGCCAAATCTAAACCTAAAGTGATCAAGATTCGCGAGGAAATTAATATTACCTAAAACATCATCTATTAGTCATTCGTTGGGTCAGGGCCATGTTCCCAAAGCCAGCGGGATCAAGGGCAGATCTCAACAAACCTGCATTATTATAGAGGACTAGAAATGGAAACAATCATAAATGGTCAGGTACTAATTTTATTTTTATACTCTGTGATATTTACACCTTTTTTATTATTAGGTTTTTTATTTGATGACTTTTAGAACACTATGGGCCCTATCTTACTCCCTGTGCGATGTGTAAATGTGCATGACGATAAATGCTCATAGCTATCTTACACCCCTACAACAGCCTATTTTCATTCCTTGCACCTGCTTCAATTAAATAGCAACAGAGCTTGTGAATATATCTACACTGTTGGACGTAGTGGTCTCGAAATGAGGTGTGTTTGGGTAAATTTCTGGCATATTGCTATCTTGGCAGCAGAAAACACATGTACACGACTGACTGAAAGCAACCTAGACAGATGTCAACAGTTTTGGCAGTGAATTGTCAATCCAGGCATGTGCCCAACAAGTGTATAAACATGTTTTACGCACACAAGGACAAAGGTAGCTGTGCCCCTGAAATAGCAATGCACCTTAAGGCCCAGAAGTGGTTAGTTTTTCAGGGAAGGGGGCCCTGGGGTAATTGACCATGTACGTGTCTTTGTCAGACATCCTCTGAGAAAATTCCAGGCTGAATTATCTACTGTTTTTCGCTGAACCCCGTGGTCCTTCCGTAATTTTAGGCATATCTGTTTTGTCTCCTCACGTTTAATAAAATAGCTATTTGTCCACTGCTACATACTGTAATTACACTTTGGGCGCGCTTTTCCATGGAGATCCACGCAAAAACACCAGCAACTGGAAATAGAGGAGCTACTGAACATGATGTCATGTGACCGAGAATCCCCCAAAAAATAAAGAGAATTAGTACATGCCTTTTTCGTCTTTCTAGCTGCACAAGGTGTACTTTTCCCATGGTTATGACAGCAAAGACACAGTGACATTCTCTGGTGTTCGTATGAGCTTTCCTTATCGCTAGTAACACCCCCATCCTTTGATATATGGAAAATCAGTCAGTTTAAAATTAGTTTAAACTGTTACTGATGCAGCATCACTGTGTACCCAGTTCACTTGGAGGAAAGCACTGGATCCCCAGCTCTGATTCACCAGCTATCAGAAGCCCGTGCTGACGAATTTCACACTAGGAATGATATATATATATATATATATATGTAGAGAGAGAGAAAGAAAGAGCCATCTACCCAACCGAAGAAAGCATGACTAAGTTTGCTCTCTCTGACTCTGGCTGCTGGCTGATGGCATGCAGCATGATCTGGGATTCGAACCGTCAAGCCCCAGATCTTAGTGACCTTAGACATATTTAGATCACTCTGGTTCTATGAGTTGCTCAATAATATAGGAGCCTTTGTAGGATATATTTTTATATTTAAAAAGCCCTGAAGGTTTCGGCTTTCTACCTGCACTTTCCTGAGTGTAGCCTCGGGCTCTTCTGCCCACGTACCCACTGCACAGCCTGGCTGATTCCTGCTCACTCCGCAGACGTCAATTGTGATTAGACTGTGTATGTGTTGTTTTTTTAAACTAGGCCACTAATAAATGGGACATATCCGTGACAGGATTATCTTGTCTCATGCATCTCTAACCATTGAGACGCTTTAAACGCTTTTATTTTTCTTCCTGACTGGTTGAGGAGCTGGGGACGACGGGGTGCCGTTCGTGCCCCAATTATATTGCATTTAAAACATATATGGGAAAATTCCTTCAATATGACCTATGATGTGCACAGCTCTATTTTTAGGTTTATGTTTGAGTAAAATGAACATTGTTGTGTTATTCTATAAACCACACACAACATTTCTCCCAAATTCCTAATAAAAATATTGTCATTTAGAGCATTTATTTGCAGAAAATGAGAAATGACTGAAATAACATAAAAGATGCAGAGCTTTCAGACCTCAAATAATGCAAAGAAAACAAGTTCATATTCATACAGTTTTAAGAGATCAAAAATCAATATTTGGTGGAATAACCCTGGTGGTTTTTAATCATAGTTTTTTTCATGCATCTTGGCATCATGTTCTCCTCCACCAGTCTTACACACTGCTTTTGGATAACTTTATGCTGCTTTACTCCTGGTGCAAAAATCAAGCAGTTCAGTTTGGTTTGATGGCTTGTGATCATCCATCTTCCTTTTGATTATATTCCAGAGGTTTTCAATTTGGTAAAATCTTTTTTTCAATGGTCTCTTATTTTTTTTCCAGACTTGTATATTTCAGATACAAAATTCACTATATGGATAAAATTATTGCGAAAATGATATTTAAAAAGAACTTATCCGGTCTAAAGTGCTGCCACTGTGCTGACACAGCCATCAGCTGCCAGAGCCCTGAGACAGCACGATTGGTCTTGCTCTCTCTGGGTGGATACAGTAGATGGCGCTCTTTCCCTTCATCCCTTCATCAACAAAAGGCATCTGTGAGCTGATGTATGAAAACAGAGTCGCTGCGCTTTCCTCCGAGTGTTTGCGCTGTGATGCTACTCGGTAATTCTGCATCAGCAGCAGTTTAAAAAGAGGTAGTGGCTGATTTTTCATGTATCGGAGGAGGCATGTGTTAGTCTTCACCCTCCTGGTGTTGTGATGTTATTTGTAATGGGGGATATACAGCTACTAGAAGCTACTAGACTAGAAGCTGATTGGTTGGGACAATTTGGCTGGCTAAATTGGGAGAAAATGGGAAAAATAATTATATATTAAAAAAAAGAAAATAATATTATAAATAAAATAACTAATAATATATTAACTCTATAATTCAAACTAGTAGAAAATGATTTCTGCTCAGTATACTGGTGTTTTGTATAGTGCTACTGATTTTCCAGTGTAGGGGAGAGAGTGATTAGTGGACCGTTTCTGAACACAGTGTAGAAGAACTGGGCTTTTTTCCCCAAAGCAGGATCATGTAGACAGCTCCTCCTCACCATGACTCTCAGGCTCACGGCCTGATCACAGGGCTTGACCACAGGGCCTAAGCCCCTCACTCCAGCCCTCCTATCTCCCGCTCCACACTCTTTCTTTCATGCACATGCACACTGACACACACTCACAAGTTTTTTTTTTTTTTTTTGTGAGAGCCCAGGGCTCCGATCAACGCCTCTTACATCTCTTTCACGGCCGCCGGGCCCAGCGGCGATTAGAGCTCAGAAAGCCTCGCCTAACAAGATTCAGAGTGATAATTTCACACCTCTCTTGCTTTCATTTGATGTCTGGACATTTGTCTCTTTTACTGAAATTGTTCTGACTTGTGGCCAAGTGACTGACAGCATCCATTTGGGCCGAGCCCTGCTGAGCATCGAGCAAATATCAGCTCTGAAGGAGAGCTCTAATGGCCATAGACAGATTTACACGTGGGGTAGTGGCTGCACAATACAGTTATATGTAAACATATATATATATATATAAATATATATATTGATAATTATTAGTAGATATTAAATCCTGTGCTTTCTTGTGTTTTAATCATTTTAATTACCATGAACAAATAGCTTGATTTAACTTGATTGATATTTAGGAGATCATTTGATGATGTCTGCCAGTACCATCTAGTGGTCGAGTGGTACACTCAATTAATTGAAAACAAGATGTTGGGAATCCCAGTCAAAAGTTTCTACAGCCAGTCCAGACCGAAACATGGGCTAGGTAAAAAATTCTCATCCAATTTCATGTTTGAAAATTTAGTTTTTAGACTAATTGGGTGATTTTGAAAAATAAAGGTTTTTGGTACATGCTACTTTAATCTGACCATTTTGTTTCAGTAATGAGTAATCTAACACGTAACTATTTCTAATTTAGTAATTATATTAAAATGACTTAAGTAAGCAAAATTAAAATTAAGTCATTGTGCGTCACGTTTTTGCTGCAATTAGCAAGGAGTCAAAATTAAAGGGATGGCAAGGGTAACTAAGTTAAGTAAGGCTAAGCTAAGTAAACAAAACTGTAATAAATAATCATCTCTAAACAGTGATGCTTCCAGCATAGTGCCCACATGGCTTTATTATCAGAAAATATGGCGTACAGCTGAAGATACACGGATGTAAAAAGTAAAGAACCTTGTTGATGAGACCCAGTCCATTTCAGTTCTATTCTCAGAGCCGCTCTCCCTCTTTCTGCTCTCTGCTGTAATGAGTGTTTGGAGGTGGTGCGCTGGGCGGGATGGAGGGCACATTATGCGTTTATCTGAGGGAGAACAGTACCTCCTGCCGCTCATTGCCACTTCTGCTTCTCTCCCTCAATCAATATTTCAAATCACTAAATGAATCTTTAATGGCCGGAGCCTCGCGGGTACCAGTGTGTTCACTCAGAGAGGCTGAGTGCCGCGTGCCTGTTTGTGTGCCTGCATTCATGAGCGTGTGTTCACCTGTTCGTGTGCAAGTGTGTGTGTGTTTCTGTCTGTAAGTGTGTGTGTGTGTGTGTGTTTGTGTGTTTAAGAGCTGGGAGCTACACTCATTCATCACTGATGGGAATGTATTTTTAAACAAAGGAGAAAGTTCTGCAGACACACCAGCGGCTGGTGAAATGCTGCTCTCTATAGGTGAAACCTGTGTGAGATTGTGTCTGAGTGTCTAAGTGTGTGTGTGTGTGTGTGTGTGTGTGTGTACGTGCATGCAGGTGTATATATATATAAATATATGACTTACCATCATATATGTATATTCTATTCAATATATATACACACACACACACATACACATACACACACACACACATATATATATATATATATGATGGTAAGTGTGCCCCTTGTGTTTTTTCTATGCTTGTGTTAGTATATGTATGTGTATATTCCATCCCTTTGGATTGTGTGAATGCATACAGGTGTGTGTTTTGGTGTGTGTGTGTGTGTGTTTGCATGCACAGGTGCATAAATATATGTGTTGGTAATTTGGCCCCTTGTGTTTTTATATGCTTGTTTTAATATATTTATATACACTAGTGCATCTCAAAATAATAGAATATCTATGTATTTGAAAAAGTTACTTTATTTCAGTAATTCAGTTCAAAATGTGAAACTCATATATTATATAGATGTATTAAACACAGAGTGATCTATTTTAAGTGTTTATTTATGTTATTGTTGATGATAATTATGGCTTACAGCCAATGAAAACCCAAAAATCAGTGTCTCAGAAAATTAGAATATTACATAAGACCAATTGCTACTTTGGCAGTTTGGGCAGTGTACCAAATCCTGCTGGAAAATGAAATCCACATCTCCATAAACATTGTCAGTAGCAGAGGGAAGAAGCATGAAGTGCTGTAAGATTTTGTGGGGAAACAAAACTGCACTGACTTTATACTTGATAATAAAACACAGTGGATCAACACAAGCAGATGACATGTCTCTTTATCCAAACCATCACTGATTGGTGGAAACTTCACACTAGACCTCGAGCAGTTTGGACTCTGTGTCTCTCCACTCTTCCTCCAGACTCTGGTCTCTTGATTTACAAATGAAATATTTAAAATTTACTGATGGTGATCAGTGATGGTTTGGAGAGACATGTCTGTCATCTGCTGGTGTTGATCCACTGTGTTTTATTACCAAGTCTAAAGTCAGTTGATAAATTAAATAGTTAATAGCATACTGCATGTGATGTATATGATTCTGAATGCTGCACTAAAGCTTACCTTTAGTCTTACCTTTATTATCTGTAAAATTGACTCCTCACGTTACACAGGTGGTCCATTGTGCAGATGTGAGAATGGGATATTTGTATGTGCGGTAGCGTATACGCTCCTCAGTGTGTGTGTATATAGCTGGTGTTGTCACAGGGGTCCAAGCAGATGGCTGCGTGTTTCTGGGTCCAGGCTGGTGTTAGCGATGCTGTTTGATGTTCACCAGCGTGGTCCGAGCTTCTGATTCAAAGGAGATGCAAACAGCTCTTAAATATTCCACTGAATTACAGGCTCTGCTTTTGCTTTGCAGTCTCCACACAGTAACTGATACCACAGGGGGTAAGCGCTAACCGCTGCATGAATGCTAATCATCCCGAACACAGCAATGCAAACAACGCAGCGCATCTCCGAGTTTATTTTTCATGACTGTCTGTCAATCATTTCTCATGCCGACACACTCGTGGTGCTGTAATGTAAAAAATCTCATCAATCCTGTGCTACACTGATTAGGAACTAAAAAAGGGTGGTTAAACAACTGAAAGTGTGGAACGAGTGATGAAAAAGCATTAAACAGATGAGTGATGCGAGATGCTAGGTCATATAGCTGTGGATTTGATCTTGGGAACCTGCTTTGAAGGAGTACATAAAGTTTGGAGGCTATCAGGGCACAGAAACTCTACGGCCTGGACGTGTAAGAAAAGGAATGGGAGTGAATGGGAGGAACGAGGGATACCTGAAGTCTGATGGCTTCCGGGACACAGAAACTCTATGGATTGAGCATGTTAAAAAATGAATGGGTGTAATGACTGGAATGAGGGATTAAAAAATGACAAACAAGTGAGTTTGGGTTAGTCAGGTTGTGGAATAGACTATAGGCCTTGGCCAGAGTCAAAAAATGTATGAGAGTAAATAGGAGGAACGAGGGATGAAAAAACAGCAAATAGACAAGTGCTTGTTAGTGCAGCTGTGGGTTTGAACTTGGAAACCTGTGCCAAAAAAGATAATTGCGCAGGTGAAAGGGTAGAATGAGTGATGAAAAAAGTCAAACAGATGAGTGGTAGTGTTAATATAGCTGTGGATTTGATCTTGGGAACCTGCATCAAGTTTGGAGGCTATCAGCGCACAGAAACTCTATGGCCTGGGCTTGTGAGAAAATAAATGGAAAAGAATGGGTGGAACGAGGGATGAGAAAAGATAACAAATAGATGAGTGCTGGTCAGTATAGCTGTGCATTAGAGCTTAAGGACTTGCCTTGGTGAAGTACCTCAAGTTTGATGGCTTCCGGGACACAGAAACTCTATGGATTGAGCATGTGCAAAAATGAATGGCGTTAATGACTGGAATGAGGGATGAAAAAATGTCAAATAAGTGAGTGCGGATAAGTATGGTTGTGGACAGCGGCGTAGCAGCAAATTCTTGGCCCTGTACACTCTCAATGTCAGTGGGCCCCTATCCATGCCAGTACACAAAGAACTGGAACAAATCAGGATTTTCATGGGCCCCTCTCTCTACTTGGGCCCTGGGTACTTAGGTCCACTTTTCCCCCCACTACCACACCCATGGTTGTGGATTAGAGCTTGGGGGACAACAGTTTGGTACGTACATTTTGGTGCCTGAGGGTCAAATATAACAATAGCCTTGGCCATAGTCAAAAATGTATGGGAGTAAATAGATAGAAATAGTGCTTAAATAAGAAATAAGTGCTTGTTAGTGCAGCTGTGGATTAGAACTTGGAAACCTGTGCCAATTGAGGACATTAATAAGGCTATTTGTATTTCTTTTGTTTAATAATAATAAAATTATAATAATAATAATAATAATAGTGTTTTACTGAGTATATGACAAAATATTTCTAGAGCCCCCTTTTAATGAATGCATTGAACAAACAGCTTGTCCCTCAAGAGATATATTGGCAATAGAATAAGACATTTGGGTGCCCTAAGCACAAATGAGCTGTTCATCAACTCAATATTTGTAAAAGTATTACCTGTAGCGATTCTTTTTTTCAATACACAATAACATACTGTACGTGTATGTTCATAGTAAAAAAAAATTAAGAACAGCTGACTTTGAGAATAAACTCAAAAAAGAAGTAAAAAAGAAATATGGAATGGCATTACGAGAATAAAGTCATAATATTACAAGATTAAAGTCGTAATGTTATAAGAATTAAGTCGTAATATTTTGAGATGTTGAGTAATTAACGGTTTAGGTCTGCAGTTAGCAGAATGCTACTTTGTGGGTTACAGCAGGCTATTAGCTTCCATAAACTGTTAGCCACATTAGCCTTGTAGCTTTAACTCACAAATAAACACCTGTGGAAACTGTGGAAATGTAATTGTCAACTCTCTCCTGTATTCTCTCTCTCTCTCTCTCTCTCTCTCTCTCTCTCTCTCTCTCTCTCTCTCTCTGGTTGGTTGTTGTTTCTCTAACTGCTTGTCAGAGGAGATTCTCGGCAGGCCGTATCTGCAGTGGTTTGGTGCGTGTACAGATTTGGTGGACAGTGCGCTGTCACATGCATGTCTTTCGCTGTCAGTCACTCTGGGAATCCGGCGCCCTCATAAACGCTCTCGGTGAGGCGTTCCACGTCGTTCACAGTTCTCCTCCATCTGCATCTCAGCTGCCCAGACCATCTTCATCCGGGAACGGCGCTCATCGCTCACATTGGCTACAGTCTGCGGTTCATATTAAACATGTTCTCGTGTCAATTTAGCCGATTTGTCACGTCTCTGAATCGGTTTGATTTTTATCTCTAGTTTTAATATGTACAGCTGTGTTGGATAAACCAGGGGTTCTCAGCCTTTCCACCTCACGACCATCCTGTTCATAACTGGAAAGTGTAATTTCACATTATTTTAAAACAGTTATGGTTGGGTACTGTGGTGGGATGAAGGTGGGTACTCTGGGTATTACTGAAAAATGAGAATTCCTTAAAAAAAAATTATTACACAGAGAAAATAAAAACACCCCATACAAGCTTAGCATGATCACGCCTGTGTTGTAACATAAGTTTTTCACTAGGCTCAGTTTTTCTTGTGCACACAACAATAACACAACAATAAGCTCCTTTTTCAGTGACCAAAAACAGCGTTTTCTTGTGGACGGGAGTTCAAAATGGCAAAATCCTGCATTTTTAAAAACAGTACCACTCTAAATTTTGGAGACACTCTTATGAACTTATCCTGTGCAACAGAGGTAACTCTTGGGAGCCCTATTTTAGCTATCTATAGGCGAGTGTCTCAGCAGAGGAAACATTCACACTGTGAAAGTGTATGAGCAGGTCATTCACAGGAACAGAAATGTTATTTTGTATTTTATTTTGTATAATTTTGTATTATTATTTATAAAAGTGACCAGAGTGTGTGCTGAAGGCTGAAGTCTTAAGCACTGTAGTCACAGGTGAATTCAATATTCTGGTGATTTGCTTCCTGTAGGTGCCATGTGCAGAGTCAGGTGATCAGTGTAAGTTTGTGATGTCGTGGTGTGGTGCATTCTGGGTGATGTAGTCTGGAGATTGAAGATCACAGGAAGAGCTGAGTGCAGAAGGGACAGGTGTGCTTTTAGCGCCAGGCATGACATTTAAAGACAACATGGAAGCCTTTATAGCCTTTATAGTCAAGTATGTGTTGGTATTTTGAAAATTGCATTATTTGTACACATTGCATTACAAAGTATTAAGGTACCTCGTTAATTGATACCTCATTAATTTATATATAGTGCATTACATAAGTCATAAAACCATGGTTTTTACTATATATCAGATTTCCACATATAAATAAATGTAGATAATGCTGTAGTACAGATTACAGCAACATTTCTATCTCTGTATGGACAGAAATATTTTTAAAGTTTAAAACTAAGGGGAAGAAATCTCTGAAATATGTGTTTACATGACCTCAGGTAGGCTAATTATTTTCTATTGTCTTCCATTATTTAGCTGGTTTATCCTTGTAGCTCTGGTGCAAAACTAAAATAGAAACTTCAGACACCAAACACTTACTTCTTCACTATATTTGGGTTAAAAGAAAAGGTTGTGCACATTTTATTTATAGCTAAATCATCAGTTAAAGAGAGAGAGAGAGAGAGAGAGAGAGAGAGAGGAGCCTGAAGGAGACTGTGATGTGGAAAAGTTAAATTCTGGTACTTTTTCCCAACATTATGGATTTTGTCTGCGTTCAGGTAAGCGTGAGCATTAGGACGGCGTGGGATTGCTGGAGGATTTCATCACCAGCGTCTATGTATCTGGATCAAACAGACTCCTGACCCAAAGCTTTATCAAAACAGTCTGCAGTTTTCACACAATACACAAAAACAGTCTGAAAAGCAGCATCAGATGTGCAGGCCGCCAGCAGACGAGCACTTCTAACACACACGCCACTCACCAGAAGTTTCAGGGCGTCTGGATGTTCAAAACGATTTATTTATGTTGGACATGTTGTCAGTTTGTGATAACTTAAAGGACTCACACCATGGAAAATCATGTTTTATCGTGTTTTTGATTTAAAAAGTTTCTTAGCTGTGTGAGGATTGGTGAAGTGTAAAAATCTAATTGAAAAGGGCACATCTGGTCAAAAGATTAACTGCGAATAGTTAAGCAACTTTAGCATGGATATTACGCAACACATCCACTAGAGGGATATTCAGAGTTTCTGACAATAGAGGATAGAGTTACAGGTTTAAGGTTTGGCCACTAAAATGTGCTTTTTTTGGCAACTTTTAAAATTGAATTGTGTCTACCAAAAAGCCTTCAACCTCAACCTACAAACCTCTGTTTACTTTGTTTACTACTGAGACAAACCAAAGCTACTACAGTCCAGTATCATACTACAGTATCATATAACAGACGAGCACAGTGATATTTGAGAAGTGTAATGAAGTTTATAGGATTTACAGAAAGTGTGCAATAATTCTTTAAACTAAATTAAACTAAATTTGAGCACCCTTGTCTTTTGTTGTTCTGAATAATGTAAGCACTAATTATTGGAACACAAAACGTGTTTATTAAGCTCATTGACCCTTGACCTACAGTGCATTCACACATGTGAATCCTGAGAATTATGAAAAAGGGTCAAAGAGTCAATCGCAAGTTTTTCTCCTTTTTGCATATTCTCTGAACATGGGCAACATGGGAGCCTCAAAACAAAACTCTCAAATGACCTGAAAACAAAGATTGTTCAACTTCATGGTTTAGAAGAAGGATAGAAAAAGCTCAATAATCTCAGAAATTCAGCTGTCAGTTTCCACTGTGAGGAAACAGAGTGAGGAAATGGAAGAAACACAGGCACAGTTCTAGTTAAGACCTGAAGTGGCAGAACAAGAAAAATCTCAGATAAGCAGAGGAGAAGGATGGTGAGAACAGTCATAGTCAACCCACAGACCTTTAGAGCTCCAAAGACCTACAACATCACCATCCTGCTTCAGATGGAGTCACTGTGCATCATTCTACTATTTACTATTCACTATTCAGCGCACTTTGCACAAGGAGAGGCTGTATGAGAGAGTAATGCAGAAGAAGCCTGTTCTGAGCACACGCCACAAACAGAGTCGCTTGAGGTATGCTAAAGCTAAAGCACATTTGAACAAGCCAGCTTGAGGCAGCATTTTGGAATAAGGTGCTGTTGGACGGATAAAACTAAAATTGAGTTCTTTGAAGGGCGGTTATTATTTATGCATGGCGGAAAAAGAACACAGCATTCCAAAACAAACACTTTACAGCTCCCCACAGTAAAATTAGGTGGTGGTTCATCATGCTGTGGGGCTGTGTGATCAGTACAGGTACTGGAATCTTGTTGAACTTGAACTTGGTCTCATGGATTTCAGTCAAAACAACGACCGTAAACAGTAAAAAACTGACTACTGACTGTTGCTTATCTATTCGCAGTAACAGAAATGTTGTCCAGCGTACTGAACATTTACAGACTCGTCTCTTTAAGAGTCTCCATCTCTGTGGGCCCCGACCTGCTGAGCTCCTGGGAGGGTCACTTAGGTCAGTGTTAAAAGGAAGAGATTCTCTCATCCTCCATTCCTGCTTTTACATAACTGTGCTATCTAATATGAAACATGGCATCTCTGTGCCGGGGCCCCGGGGAGCACGGCTCCAGAGCTCAGGGGTTATATTTAAACTGTTAGGAGGACCACTGGCAGCGCTGCAGCCCAGCACACAGCAAAAGCCCAAGTCATCTTCTTCAATAATGCAGAAACACACATGTGACTGGCACATGGCCATGCATATTAAAACCGATCAGCTCAGCAGGCAGGAACACACACACACACACACACACATACACACACAGGTACATTTACTCACTCCCGAGCAGCTCCCAGGGAGTTCATAATGGTAAGTAGGAGGGCTGGCCTGGAGTGTGTCTTCATCTCCAGGTTGAAGCATCTCCACTGTGAGATTATGACACTGTGAAAAGCCATTAAAGGGTTAATCTGATGAGTTTTTAATGTCTGACTCACAAACAGCAGTTTTATTCTGTGTGATGAACTGTCCAGACATGGTTGAGACAGAGACTAACATGCTTTATATAACATATCATGCAAACATGACATTTATCAGACGGGGTTATATTATGCACGTCTCGAGCTGCTGCTATTCTTGAACTGGGGCTATTCGTGGAACAGTCCTGAATTCTTTATCTGATAATAAAAAGTGATGAACGTCTTTCAATAATAATAATGTGAACTGCATAATAACATTCCCTAAAGCTCTGTCTCCACCTAGTGTTCAGAAGCGTTATAGACAACAGGAACAATCAGGACATATAAGAGGCACATTTACTGATCTTTGTAAATTTGTAAATTGTGTGTGAAACTTTAACATTATCTTTTAAATAAGTATAATAAAAAAGACTTTTGGGAAAAATGTAAAAAATGAAAAAGTTATTTTCTCAGTTACTTAGTCTGATATTTCCATTTTTGCACAACCTTGTAACAAAAGAAGGTTTAAATTATACCTCTATAATTTTGTTACAAAATGCAGAAATTTGAACAGAAGCGTTTTTCATTAAATTCAGTGTGAAATTTAAATATATATATATTTTTACAATACTTTTAATTTTCCATTTTATTTCATTTTAGATAATTTGTTTTCCTTAAAGGCCCCGGCAGTGTGTAAACGGCGAAAATATAAGAAAAAAACATTGGGGTGTGAACAAACTAAAATGGAAATTAACAACAAAAAAAAAAGAAGAAAAAAAAAACGTATTGTAAAAAATATATATAATTAAAAAAAAATAGGTGTGCTGTAAAAGTATACTGAAAATCTGAATTCCAAGATTTTATTTTAATATATTGGTTAGGTAAGGAAATTCCTCTATAATTATGATGACCCTTTATTTGACCACAAGGAGAGGCAGACTTATATAATTATATACACACTTGGCAAATGTTCGACTAATAAAGAATAAGAATGGTTATAAATTCATTGATATTTTGAAGTTTTTCAGTTTTATTTGTATCCCACTTTTTTCTGTTGGTTTGCTTGTTTAGATTTTTGTTTTGTTATTATTATGTTATATATATATATATATATATATATATATATATATATATATATATATATATATATATATATATATATATATATATATATATATATATATTGGTTGTATAAGCTGTGAATTTGACCTAATTTTGTGTCTATTTCATTATGCTGGACTGTATTATATAAAAAATAATTAATAAAGAAGTTTCTGGAAGCAGCCCCTGGATTCAGCGCCTCTCTCAAACGCTTTCTCCGTGTTCTGCGCATTAATATGACGTCACCTTTAGCCGCACGGAACCACACGTGTGTGTATGTTGGGCTGCTAACCGTCTGAATTAGAGCAGATTTTCCTGTTTTATCGAGGGTTTTATTGTATCGTGTTAATGGAGGAGAGAACCGTGTGACCGCAGATTCAGGTAAAACTCTGATTTTTGTTTATTAGAGGGTTTTAACTAAGATTACTTACCGTCGGTCCTCAGATAAACAGACCGAAGGCTGCTTTCACACCTAGCTAACGTGTTTGGTCCGGTGTTCTGTCGAGTTGTGCTACCTTGTCAAACTGGGCTACCCTAGTGTTTATGTAAGTGTAAAAATACAAAAGATATTAAGGCATGTTTCCAGTAGAAGTCCCAGTAGATGTAGCTAGTGCATTTGGATTGCATAAATCACTGTATTATGGTTAAATCATGACTATTACAAACTGCTTTTGTAATGTATATATGATTATATGTTGTTATTAATTACCATATGCACTTTTGTGCAATGACAGTGAGTCCAGGTTGTTGTATGCACAAAACAAAAAACAGAAAACAAACGCCAAGTCCTGCTGGAAAATGAAATCCACATCTCCATAAAAGTTCAGCAGTGGGAAGCATGAAGTGCTGTAAGAATTTGTGGACTGTGTTGTTTTGGTCCTTCAGCAAAAATAGGTAAAATGACTTCGTATAATAAAAGTCTGTGAGGTTTAAAGCCTAGTTTTAGAATTGGTTACAAGTGTAAACACTTGTACCATAAATAAGATAATTTCCATAATATTTAGGTAACATTACGAGGCTGGAGGCAGCTAATTCCGGTTGTAGTCAGGTCGTATGGATCAGTGATGTTAACAGATGATAATTATTCCAAAGTAGAGTAACTGGTATGCTATTTTCTAATTTTACCTCTGTTTTTTTTCTTCAGTTTTATTGCTTTAAGTTCCCCAAAGATTATAAAACATTTTTTTTTCTCTCCCATTTTCCAAGGCTAAAAGAATCCCTGAAGCATGTAAGTGTAGTGATAATGTAAAATTAAAAAATGTCCTTCCTCTCTGCAGTCATGGCTGAGAAAGAAGAAAGCACTGTGGAGATGGAGGAAACAAACACAAACAGCAGAGCTGAAGATGAGGAATTGGCTGATGGAAAGGAAGATGGGCTGGAACAGGAGGAGGTGGAATGTGCTAACCTAGAGGAAGGTGGAGGGGATGAGGATGAGGATGAAGATGATGATGATGATGAAGATCAGATAGATAATGAGAGCAAGAAAAAGACTGACCAGGACAAGGGGAAGAAGTGTGTCCCGGGCATTGTGTACCTGGGCCACATTCCCCCGAGACTGAGGCCCAAGAACCTGCGGATCATGCTGGGTGCTTACGGAGAGATCGGGAGGATCTTCCTCCAGCCTGAAGGTGAGAATAATAGAGGAGAGGAGAGAAGCAAAGCTGCTTTATTGTGCATCTCTTCAGCTATTTCTTTGTATATGAGCAGTTTATGTGTGAAGGGTGTTTTTTTTGTGTAACTGAGTGAAAACTTCAGCTACACCAACAGTCTTTTATTGTATACAGTCAGTATTGCTGCACATTATTTTGTCTTAGGGATGTTTCACAAATGCACTTTAAAATATGCATATAGAAGATGGGAATTATGGGCATTATCAGATTTTTTAAAAATCTATCTATCTATATAAAATTACCAATTTTTTGGCATGTGAATGCACAAGCATCAACATATTATTGAAGCTGCTATTTTGAGATAAAAATACTAAATATTGCTGCTTTAAGTAAATGTGTCTTACGTGCATATTGTGAAAGTTCCTGACCAAGACTTTCTTTGCATTTTTCTTGTTTCAGTTGATTAATTTGGATAATAAATGTTTTATACAGTAATTGTTTTGCATGTTCTGAGACTTATAGTGAGGATGTTTTATTCTAGATCACTCTGTAACGAGAAAGAAGAGAAAAGCTGGCAACAATGGGAAGAATTTCATTGAAGGCTGGGTGGAGTTCAGAGATAAACGTGTCGCTAAGAGAGTCGCAGCCAGTCTGCACAACACGCCCATGACCAACCGCAAGAGGAGCCAGTTCATCAGCGACCTCTGGTCCCTTAAAGTAGGTGATAAGTTCATTTACTCATCATGATCTTTACTGCAGGGGCTGTTTGAAGGTCAGGGCAGTAGTTTCAAAACTACTTAGTTTTGAAACCAGTACATTTATACTTTTACTTAGAGTTTAATCTACAGAGTTCTTTCCTGAAAACTGTTTGAGTAATTAAAGCACTTCCATTTATTCACAGTAAGCTTAGATTTCCCAATTTCTCCAGCACTCCAACCTCTAACCACTAGCGGCTCCTCCTAGGTAGCTTGTTTTAACACGGTTAGCATGCAGACCACAGTTGAATATACTTAGCCTCTGAATGGCGAAGTAGCTAGCGCTTAGCGGCTAATGCTGCTCCAGCAGTGCTAGCCGGGGTTAACAGCAAGCTGGTAATACACACCTCTAAATGGTGAAAGAGCTAGCACTTACCGTGGTTAGTGGCTAGTAGTGCTAATGCTGCTCCAGCAGTGCTAGTCGGGGTTAGCAGCAGACTACAAGCCGATAATACTTACCTATGAATGGCAAAAAAAAGCTAAGAGTTTAGCACGGTTAGTGGGTAATGCTAATGCTAATGGCAATACTGCTCCAGCTTCGGTGCCTCACGCTAAACTGAAACTCCTTTACAACTCTGTACTTCAGTGAAGTGCGTTTACATAAGGCGCACCGGAATATACGGCTCAGTGTCGATTTTGGGGGAAAATCAATAGTGTGGAAATATGGTATTAGGAAATAGACAAATATTTAGCTGTCTTTGTTTCTAATGAATGTATGAAACTCTCATTTTAATATTAATTTTGCTACAGAAATATATTAAAATGAAAAAATAAAAAAATAAAGGTTTTGTCATACCGCCAATAATATCCTGAAATGATGTTAGGACCATATCTCCCACCCTTATTTGCCCCCCTTTCGTCCACCAGTGCTTCCAGTGCTTGTTTATTTGTAATATGTCTATACATGTGGTTTTTAGCTCATAACTGACTTTTTATTTCCCTGTTGGTTGTTTTTTTCTGCAGTATCTGCACAGGTTCCAGTGGTGCCACCTGAGCGAGAGGCTGGCGTACGAGCAGACGGTCTATCACCAGCGCATGAGGACCGAAATCTCACAAGCCAAGCGCGAGACCAACTTCTACCTGGCCAGCGTGGAGAAGAGCCAGACGCTGGACCGGCTGAGAAAGAAGAAGCAGAAGAAGGGCGAGGCCGTGCAGGACAAGAGCTGGGACTTCACGCAGCGGAGAACGGAGGATGAAATGAGGCTGGAGAAGATGAAGAAGAAAGGCCTGTCCAAAAAGAACCTGCAGAAAGCTCAGGAGAAGAGCAAAGCCATTCAGGAGAAAGCCCAGTCCAATGTGTCTCTGCTGGCTAAGATCTTCAGCAGTGGAAGATCTAAGGACTGAAGGATTGTTTATAGAATTTAAAGTGAGAACTGTACACAGACTTGTACTTGTAGATGACTTTCAGTGTATTTGTACTTATTTCAAGAAAGAAAACTTCCAAGACAGACTTTGAGTAAAAAGATTTTTGGTATAGTATGATATAATCCCAGATACTTGATGAAACAAAGGAAATAAGATCTATAGAAAATATATATTTAAAAATATGTCAGTTGTTTTCTCTTGCCTTTTAGAACATGATTTAAGTGTGAAGAAAAAAAAACATTATTTCTAATGTATTGTCCATTTAAAACAGTTGATTCTAAAGGCTGCAATGCATAAAACATTTATTCATGTATGAAAATACATTTTGCTTATTTCTCATCTCCATTTATACAGTCTTATAATCATTATTTAGAGGGTCTTAAGTTTATATAGGACCATGACCATTTAAAAAACATTTAATTGCACATGTTCTAATGAATGCATTCAGCTACTTTAACTTGCAGCACCCATTTGTTCTTAATTCATCTTAGTTCTTAATTTAAATGTTATTTTTTCGATCTTTTTTAATTGTAAATGCTCGGCTGGCATAAAAAAAAAATAGGGTTACCCTAATTTATTCCAAAGTGAAAATAAATGTAGGTAGGTTGATTGATTGATTTAATTACTAAATTAGCCAAATTAGACTTTTCGTCATTTCGTGTTTAAAGGATATTGTGACAAGGATTCAGTCAAAGCAGAGTTGGGTTGGGTTTAAAAAAAATAAATAAAAAATTCCAGGCCAGTTCTTAAAAGATATTATGTGTTTTTATTTGATAGAAGTGATAACAGCCTTTTTATAAGCAACAACATTGTTAAAGTAACACGTATATATGTAGAAAGGTTGGAAAAAAATACATTTATTTTTTAGAATATGCTACTGTATGAAAATCCAAGGCAATCAGTCAGTTTGAATTATGAATTTCTGTACATACTGTAATTAAAATACATGAACATAATGCACGTGTGGATAAAACACAGTACACTAAACGAATAAAGAACAGTCAGTGGTTGATACTCTTGGGTGATGACATCTGTGATGTAGTCTGTAGTTTATTGAGGAGAAAATGTTAATTCCTCATTATTAGTACTTACTGTTGTGCATCTTACTGTACATTTACACTACCAGTCAAAAGTTAGGACACACCTCCTGATTCCTTGTTTTTATTTATTCCACACATTGTAAATGAATACTGAAGTCATCGAGACTATGAAGAAACAAATATAGTAGCTTAAAAGTGATAAACAAACCAAAATACTGAGTTTCTGAGGCTGGTAACTCTGATGAACTTATCCTGTACAACAGAGGAAACT
Source organism: Astyanax mexicanus (assembly GCF_023375975.1). NCBI lineage: Eukaryota > Metazoa > Chordata > Actinopteri > Characiformes > Acestrorhamphidae > Astyanax > Astyanax mexicanus. The sequence continues at coordinate 4,713,356 of NC_064419.1, read as the reverse complement.
CTTGCTCTTCCTTTCCTATGGCAAACCTGATGAGTGCCAGTTTCATCATTCATTAGTAGTTGTTGCTTCTCATAATCTGGATTAGAACATTATTTAAATATTCACAATTCACTGTATACCTGTAACTCTACCTCTTCACTACTTTACTTTAACTGATGCTCTCAAACACTTTAAGAGACAAGAAATTCAAGTAATTAACTCTTGATGAGTTCAGCACAGCTGTTAACTGAAAGCCTGAATTCCAGGTGACTCTACTTCATAAAGCTGACTGAGAAAATCCAGCAGAGATGTGCAAAATTGTTTAAATCTAAGCAAGAGGTGCTACTTTGAAGAATCTAAAATATAGAACTATAAAATATTCATACCTGTCAATTTTTAGATTTAAAAATAAGGGATATTTTCCTCTGTCCGCTTAAAGTCGTCCCACCAGCCCAACGAAGGTTCAGTATCCCTTCCATTTTAAGACAGGTATTTTTAAGCAGCTATCAGACAAATCTCATCACAGTTTACATGATTAGCCTACCGTTACCTTTCTTTTAGAAAAATCGCTGTATATCCAGATCTGTTTTAACATCAGCAGCTCCAACTAGCTGCCTGAACTCAGCGACGAGGGGCTTCCCCACACTGACCCTCCTTTGCAAGCTGATTGGCTGTTTCTCCTGAAAGGCGGGACTTTCTCTTTGATCCGGCTCCACGATTGGTTAGGAGACACAGAGCGGTCAGTGCCCTGTCTCTATATCTTTTTATTTTAATATAATACGGGAAATTTACGGGAAAATACTAATACGGGAGGACGGCGGGAAAGAGGAGTAAAATCCGGTAGTTTCCCGGCCAAAACGGGAGACTTGACAGGTATGAAAATATTTTGTTTTGTTAAACACTTTTTTCGTTTACTAAATAATTCCATGTTTTTTTTCTTCATAGTTTGGATGAATTTAGTACTAATCTACAATGCAGAACATTTTATGATGTTATGTAATAACAAAAGTTTGGGAGAAGGACCACGCCGTATCAATCAACCGTCCTATAAATACCTCCCCTAACTAACTACCTCTCGTGACGAAACTTCGCAACCCACCTCCTCCCCAACAACCCCCTTTTTTCTACTCTTCCACTTCTCATTAAATAAAAAGGGGGGGATATAACTGCACGCTTCTTCAGCACGCAGTTCAGAACTCCAGCCCAAATTTCCCCGAGTTCCCTCCCCTTTTTCTTCCTCCTTTTCTACTTCTATCAGGCGTGGTCCGCACTTAGCAAAACAATATTAGAAAACCACAGAATATTAGGTGTGTCCACCTGCTGTTGTTTTTTCCACCACTGGGTGGAAGCAGTGGATTAGGTGGGACAACTGAATGAATTCAGCTTTGTTGTGACATTTTTTTATGAAATAAAATATGTTTTTGGAAAAAGCATCTTATTATCTTATAAAAATACTGATGCAGCCTAAGAATGTGTTTTAAAAAAACAGAACCAATCAAATATATTATAATATTTCTGTCTAAGCCCTGCTTAAATGTATGAGTCTAAAAAGGTCTTTTTGAGTTTAAACATTTACTAAAACCTGACAAAAGTGTTGAACTATTTGATGCTGTTTTGTGTTGAGGAATTGAGAGCAGTTTTCTGCAACAAAAAGCTATTAATCACAATTTAAACCCATATATTTTGGAACCATAGTGTCTGAACAAACCAGAAAACATTTTAAAGGGGTTTACAGATGTTACAGATAGGTTTTTTTTTATTGTCCTTTATGGAATATAGAGAAAATATAGAGATCGCCCAAGCCTAATGTATATGGATTCTTTGGGATGTTAATCATAGATTGTATAAAAGAGTAGACATCTTCTGTGCCCTCTGGTGATTGGCTGCAGTATTTATCCCCTTTTAACTTTTAACCCTGCCTTTTTTAACCAGTTGTTTTACTTACTCACTTACTTACAATTACATTTATATATATAAAACGGCAAGGATGCCTACAATTACATTCTACACACACTGGAGAGAAGCAGCAGCCAATCGCGCACAGCCTACTCTCAACCGGAAATGACTGTCCACCCAGAGGACTGCACCGGGCACTCGGGAGTTTATCCAGCTCAGAGTGTCAATCCAAATCTAGACATACAGTCACACATTCATACATCCACCCCTGTCACCTTTGTAATGTGTGTTTTATAGAAGTTATTTGATGATATTCAAAAAGGGATGGCCCTTAATATGGGTTATAAAATAACTTGTGTGGGCAAGCAGATAAACAGCTAATACTAAGCATCTGATATTGTGAACCCACTGGTATTTTAAAACATAATCTAAAAACTCATTGACTTCCATTAAAAGCTAAGAGTGTTTTATCTCTCTCTTGTAAAGTTGCAGTTTAAGAGATGTTTTTCTTTGGACATGTTTTTTCATGTTTTCTCGTTTCTGATAAAATGCGATTCGATTCGATTTAAATGCTTTTAATATAAAGACATGGGGAGGTTTAAATTTAACTCTACTGTAAAAGCAAAAAAGTGTAAACCTGATGGCTTCCATAAGCTTCCATTTTGGACATCTGTTGGCTTCAGAACATTACAAACAGGAATGTACTGTCCACTTTTATAAACAGGCTATTGTAGGTAGGCCTGTCACAATAATTACATTATCGAATTATCGTACAATAAATGGCCATGAGCTTAATAATTTTTGCAGGCCTCAGTATTGCCTATTTTTTGTTTTAATTTAATTTGATTTACTTACATACAGTATTTAACTTTCTTATATATATTTATATTTCTCTTTCTTATTATTTTTTATCTCTTTTATTTGCATTACTATGCTATTTTATCATCATTATACCAGTGGCTTGAATTGGTCTTTGCAGTAATCACAATATTATACTATAATCCAATAGATTATACTGTAGCTATTGTGACAGGCCTAGTCTATGGTATCAATGTGTGCACACGTGGAAAAACAAACAGTAGGTCTGATGCCATGTCTTTTCCGAGTGTACCACATCTCTCACACATTCTTTTTTATGTTTTAATCCACCTTTACTGAACCTAACCTCCTCACATTCAACACAGCAGCCTTTCTTTGACTCCTCTGACTGTAAATTTGGTCGTTATCCATGATTTTCTAAGCAGAGCTACTGCTTACAGTTAAAAACCCTCTCAGTCTTCTCCTCTCTAACCTAAAAACACAGATTTTTCCAGGCCGTCCTCCACTCTGGTGTACTCCAGGTGGGCTGGGTAGTATCGGCTCTCGTAACGAGGGCTCTTCCTAATGTACTCCAGATATTCCGGTGCTCCCGGGCAGATGACGTTATCAGCCAGCAGGACCGTGCCTTTCCTGAGCAGGCCACACTCCTGGAGAAAGACATTACATTACATTTAGTGACTTATAAATAATGATATATATTTAGCAATAAAGGACATAGAAGTTCAAGGCAAAAACTATTTTAGACAGGGCCTAAAGGTGACAAAGGTGAATAGAGGAGGAAAGAAAGAAGGAAATGAGGTGAGAAGTAGTTAGTTAGTTAGAGGTGTTAGGAGAGTACGTACTCTTTGAAGAGCTCTGTCTTCAGGAGTTTATTATTAAAGATAGTGAGAGATTCTCCTGATCTGGTAGTAGAAGGTAGTTAGTTAGAGGTGTTAGGAGAGTAAGTGTTCTTTGAAGAGCTCTGTCCTCAGGAGTTTATTAAAGATAGTGAGAGATTCTCCTGATCTAAGGTAGTTAGTTAGAGGTGTTAGGAGAGTAAGTGCTCTTTGAAGAGCTCTGTCTTCAGGAGTTTCTTAAAGATAGCGAGGGATTATCCTGCTCTGGTAGCGGTAGGTAGTTGGGTAGGGGTGTTGGGGTAAAATTTAAATACAGAGGGAAAAGAAGGGGAGTTGGGAATGAGGTTAGCAGTAGTAAGTGTGGTTAGGAGAGTTAGGGGTGTTAGGAGAGTAAGTGTTCTTTGAAGAGCTCTGTCTTTAGGAGTTTCTTAAAGGTAGTGAGGGACGCTCCTACTCTGGTAGTGGAAGGTAGATTGTTAGAAATCTTAGGGCAATATTTGGATAGAGAAGAAACAGAGAGGGAGCTGGAAATGAGGTTAGAAGTAGAGGTTAATTCGTTAGAGGTGTTAGGAGAGTAGGTGCTCTTTGAAGAGCTCTGTCTTCAGGAGTTTCTTAAAGATAGTGAGAGATTCTCCTGATCTGGTAGTAGAAGGTAGTTAGTTAGAGGTGTTAGGAGAGTAAGTGCTCTTTAAAGAGCTCAGTCTTCAGGAGTTTCTTAAATTTAAAAATAAATCTTAAATAGATCTCACATCACTTGATAATGTATATCACCTTGCCATGAGCATGCTGGCCAGTGTTCAGCCTCACTCACTCAGGAGAGCACCTGGTAACTTATACTTATATTGAGTTTTATTGGCTATTGGAACTAGGCTTTTTTGGAAGTTAATTAATTAGACAATAATGCAAAATAGAGCTAATTTATTTAATTCTCAGACGTCTTATAAATAGAAATTCTTGAGGCAGTAGATTATTATAATACACAAGTATTAAACCCAAAACTAGAGCAGTAGTCCAGAATCCAGTCCACAGTTCTCCTATAATCCACATCCTTATACCAGTCGGCTCAGACAGCCGCAGAACGATGATTAGCCTGTTTGATCAAAGTTGGATTAAAAAAAAACTGTGGAATGTCTAAATCTCCTCAAGGACTGGCATGGAGACCGTGTGCCACCCTCAGGATAATGTTCTCACCTCAAGCAGCTTAGTGTCGGGCACGTAACGGTCTTTCCAGTGGTCTAGAAAGACGAAGTCAAACGTGGTGATGCCAAAGCGCTCCTTCATTTTGGGGATCATATCGCCGGAGGGACCCTCCACCAGGAAGACCTGGAGAACAGAACAGAACAGAGCCAGGAAGGCTGGTGTTCAAATCCCTTCATTGTGTTTTAAGCTCAGGCTGTTTAGCTTGCATATTTGTGCTCAGACCATGTGACATTTCAATCCCACGCATTATTTCATGCTTCTTATTCGGATGCTGATTTCTGCTCACAGAGAAACACAGCAGCTTATGGTGGTTCCAGCTTTCTACTGCATAAATTACACACTGTTTTACAACATACACACACATATCAGTCACACTCTATATCTCAGCAAAAAAGAAGCACATTTTGTATAAAAAGATGCTGTACATCAATGTAATCATAAGAAAACCTCCACATCTCTCATAAGGCAAAGAAGAACCATAGAGTACCCAGCTAACATGTTAATGAGGGACTTGGGTGTTTGGAACATGGGCTAGGTGGGTTTCAGGTGTGAATGGGCTCTGGGTGGGTGTGTACATGCACTGTAAAAATGAAAAAGTTGAGAAAACTCAAAATTATAGGGCAAATTACTGCATTAGATTTTATTGAAGTCTTATTGAAGAAAACCACCACCAGCTTTGCCAACTAAAAACCTTAGTTCAGATAATTAATTTTTATACGTATAGAAATGTCAATATGAGAAAAGTCTCACCAACTTTTTTATTTATAAAAATTTACTTTATATTTTTAGTTGGCCTAATTTAAGTTCTGCTGACTTTAGGATCAACAAAAAAAAATGTGCCAATGATGTTTTACATTTTACATTTATTAATTTCATGTAGTGGGCACAACAATATTTTTGTTAATTTAAATGAATAACTGGTAATTTATGACTATTACATATCTGTACGTATTGTCAGTTATATAAACTTACAGCTTTGGAAAAAATAAGAGACCACTTAAAAAATATGAGTTCCATTGATTTTACTAAATTTAAAACCTCTGGAATATAATCAAGAGGAAGATGGATTATCACAAGCCATCAAACCACCAAACTGAACTGCTTGAATTTTTACACCAGGAGTAAAGCAGCATAAAGTTATCCAAAAGCAGTGTGTAAGACTGGTGGAGGAGAACATGATGCCAAGATGAATAAAAACTGTGATTAAAAAACAGGGTTATTCCACCAAATATTGATTTCTGAACTATTAAAACTTTATAAATATGATCTTGTTTTTGTCTGTTTTGTTATTTTAGATATTTCTCGTTTTCTGCTATAGATAAATGCTCTAAATGACAATTTTTATTTGGAATTTGGGAGAAATGTTGTCGGTAGTTTATAGAATAAAACAACAACGTTCATTTTACTCAAACATAAACCTATAAATAGCAAAATCAGAGAAACTGATTCAGAAACTGTGATCTTATTTTTTTCCAGAGCTGTATCTACGTAAAAGATTAATCACGGATGATGAAGTATTAAGATACTTTTCTAGTACTGGCTGAGCAAACTGTCTGTATCTAAGAAAAGGGAAAAGTTCTGTTTGGCAGAACCATTAGTATACTTTGGACAATTTTAATAGGTCACATGATGTAAAAAGCTGAAAAAAATGCCAGAAATAAGAGAATAATATAAATATAGTTTTATTTCTTCTTATAATCTGTTAAACCTTATTATTTTTAGGGTCTTTTTAAGTCGTAGTGTTAGACTACACAGAAGTTTGAATGGAGTTTTACTATTGAAAGGAAAATGTAGTTTAATACTAGGATTAATCCCTGTTCAGAAAACAAATCCATAATGTTTAAATTGTTAATAATAAGGTTGTATTTTCTCACTGTGGGACTAATAAAGGATTAACTTGTCCTACACACACACACACACACACACCTTGTCTTGTAGCCCAGCGAAGGCTATGATCTGGCGGGCGATGGCAGCATTGGCTGGGTTAAACTCCAGGGTGATGAGCTTGCTGCCGGGGGACAGCAGACGGGCGATCCTGACCGCTGAATAGCCGCAGTATGTTCCCAGCTCCAGCACCGTGCTGGGGTTCACCTCACTCACCACCGAATCCAGAATAGAGCCTGTGTACAACCACACACACACACACACACACACACACACACACACACACACACAGGGGATGAGGGGATGAGCTGATAGGTCATTAAGAGAGGCAATCAATGACGAGCCTAATGGCTGACTCAAAACATCATTACTGGCCTTTCCGCACCATTAACCCTGTCCTTAGTCTTTGTTATTGATTATTAATCAGCTGCTCCCTATGTGACATGTACTGCTGGTCTATGTAGACAATGAGAGACATTGACTTGTGCCCTATGTAGTGCACAGGGTTAGGGAGTAAAATCCTGTACTTCTATTAAGTGACCTCTTCATAAGAACCACTCAACTTGTATGTATGTATGTATGTACACTAACAGGCCACTTTATTTAAAACTCCTAACTTGTATGTCCACTCACTGGCCACTTTATTAGAAACACCGACCTTGTTCATCCACTAGCCTTTCACTTGCACTTCAGTACCAAGTCAGTGATTAATTAATTAATTAACCATGCTTCATGCAGCTTTATTTAGTGAATGTTAGTGTGTCTTTGCTATCATAATGACAGGAAAAGTACACCTTGTGCAGTTTGAAACACGCAAACGACATGTTATAATTATCTTAATTCATCATGGGTTTGTTATGGCAGTGCAGTCAGGTTCGCTCTGACTTTGGTGGATTGGTATTTTAACGGCACAGTGCTTTGGTGTGTCTCAGCAGAGGAAACAATTACGGAAACAGCAATGTTATTAAGTTACCTTGAAAAAGCTAATCTGCTTATTATTATTCTATTCACGTTTTTTTCTATTTTATGTCACTTTTGGGGGAGGGGGATTTTTCCCGGAAAGCGGGAAATCCCCCTTCCACAGCAACCACCTAGCAAAACCACAGCAACCACCTAGTTCTATTTTGTATTATGTTTATTGTTGGTGTAAAAGGTGGGTTTGTGCACTGCTGTGTGTACTTGTATATGTGTAACATCCGGGGTTGTATGTGTGTGTTGCCAAGATAGCAATGAACATCTGGTGGTTAAGTGTAGTCTATGTTCATTTCAGTCAGTGGTGCAGCTGTGTTTTTTTTTGTTGCCAAGGTAGCAATACACCAGAAATTTACCTAAACACATCTCACTTCCTGACCAACATGCCCAATCAGCAGAGATATGTTCCTAAGCTTCATTTCTATTTAAAGAACAAGTTTATTAGAACCCCCTACTTTGAAAATCTACTAACTGTACTATCTACTCCTCTTTATAAGAAGCAGTTAACATTTACATCAACTCACTGGCCAATTTATCAGAAACCCCTACCTTGTAAGCAAAGTATCTGACCACTTGATTAGACACATCAATGCTGCAAATTGACCTACTTTTAGACTTTATTACTTTACCACTTTATTAGAAAACCCTTTTCTGTACATCTGCTATGTGGCCACTTTATAAGAAACACCTTGTTTATCTACTAAGTGAGCACTTTATAAGAAACATCAATTAGAACACTATGTTTTTCCACAAACTGACCACTATATAAAGAACAGTACATTGAATGTACACTCTGTTCAGAAACTAACCACTGGAAGAGTGTATTAGCTGAAAGATACTGAAGCTAACACAGTGCATAAAGAGATGGGCTACTGTTTCCGAGCTTTAATGTAGGGGTTTCCAATAAAGTGGCCACACTAAAGGTACAGGCAGGTAGAAGGGTAATTTGTTGCTCATTCTTGGGTTAGGAGTTTCCAATAAAGTGGCCACAGTGATGTTATAGGCCAGTCGAAGGTAATGTTGCTCACTCTTGTGTTAAGAATCATTTTCCCTTTGGTCGGTATCTTTGCTGTGTTTCACTGTTTCACCAAGGAATTCCATGTAGTGCTGCTTCACAGAGCAAATAATACAAGCGCATTTTTGCATGTGTGTGTGTGTGTGTGTGCAGCCATGCAGAAAGCTCATTGACCCAGAAGCTGGGCGAATGCCATCATGTCACATTCATAAAGCAGACAGTATGAGAAGCCTCCAGGACTTCCACTCAGGATCAAGATAGAGAGAAAGAGAGAGGTAGAGAGAGAGACAGACATAAACAGATAGTGATAGATAGATGGAAAAGGAAGGTAAAGAAGTGAAGAGCACAGGAACGCTACAGGTGAGTGCAGGTAGATGGGCATGAGAGGATAAAATAAGTAACGAGATGGGCACCTTTCTCGTCTCCCACGTTCATGGCCCATTCAGAGTGCTTGCAGAAGTAGTCGATGGCGGAGATGACGCTCTCAGGATTTCCCTTAGTGGCGTTCTTCTGGACCGCTTTCAGCATTCGCTGTTCAGAGAAAACCAAAAAAGAAACAAAAAAGATCATAAATTAACCTTTGGGGTCAATCATCTGTTTCTTAGAGGGGTTTAAAGCCAACATTAAAAGAATACAGTATCTGATTACAGAGTGTTTTTGAGTTAACTCATCTTTAATGATGGTTTGTATCCATAATTAAACAAAAAACAGTGATTTTTGCTTGATTTATGTCTTACTTCACTCATTTTAAGACTTTGCGTTGGATATTTTATGAAATCTTACTAAGAAAAATTAGCTTACCACATTGACAGATTTTATTGGTTAATATAAGCTTATACAGCTCTGGACCAGTACATCCAGACCAAGACCTTCTCAAATTTTCATCATTTGGTCCAGACTGTGGTTCACAGCAAGTTTTACACTTGTTATTTTGGTTTAAACCAAACTAAAAACTCTCAACTAAAGAAAGCACCCTTAGTTGAGTTATTACTGAGTTAACGTTCTGTAATAAGTTACTGTATCGTTTTAATTTCGCCTGAATGTTTTTACAGCGTGAGACATGGAGAGAGAGAGATACTGAGGAAATGATGTGTAATGTGTAAAACAAATGTGATGAATAACAAATTAAGGTCACCTGAGGTCGCGTGGTCTGGGTGAACTTATCACGGAGTCGCTCGGTGATGAAATCGTGCCACATAAGTGCCCAGAATGCACTCTGTTTAAACCACTTCAGCAGTACAAACAGAAGAGCTACTATCCCAACAGCCACCAGCATACACGAGCACTCCATCCTGAACCAGAGAGAGAGAGAGAGAGAGAGTGAGAGAGAGAGAGAGAGAGAGTTTGGTAATACAGCAAGGTTTGAGAGAAAGGTCAGAAAGAGAAGTTAGTCAGTGGATAAGTAAGAAACAGAGAAGTAGAGAGGGAAGAAGGGAGTAAAGGGAAAGAGAAATGGACAGGGGGAAAATATGGGTAGTAAGCAGGAGAGAAAGAAAAGTAATGAAATGTAATGTAAGAAAGAAAGAGAGAGGATAAGTGAGGGAGAAGGAGAGAGACAGACAGAAATGTAAGCGAGAAAGAGAGAGGATAAGCGAGAGAGAGAGAGAGAGAGAGAGAGTGAGTGAGAGAGAAGATAAGTGAGAGACAGAGAAGATAAGAGAGAGAGAGAGAGAGAGAAATGTAAGCAAGAAAGAAAGAGTATAAGTAAGAGAAAGAGATAGAGAGAAATGTAAGCAAGAAAGAAAGAGAATAAGTGAGAGAGAGAGAAACGTAAGCAAGAAAGAAAGAGAATAAGTAAGAGAAAGAGATAGAGAGAAATGTAAGCAAGAAAGAAAGAGAATAAGTAAGAGAAAGAGATAGAGAGAAATGTAAGCAAGAAAGAAAGAGAATAAGTGTGAGAGAGAGAGAAATGTAAGCAAGAAAGAGAGAGAATAAGTGAGAGAGAGAGAAACGTAAGCAAGAAAGAAAGAGAATAAGTGAGAGAGAGAGAGAAATGCAAGCAAGAAAGAGAGAGAGAGAATATGGCGAGAGAAAGAAATGTAAGCAAGAGAAAGAAAAGGTGAAAAAGAAAGACAGAAATGTAAGCAAGAAAGAAAGAGAATAAGTGAGAGAGAGAGAGAGAGAGAGAGAGGATAAATGTAAGCAAAAAAGAAAGAGAATAAATGAGACAGAGAGAGAGAGAAAGAGAAAGACAGAGAAATATAAGCAAGAGAGAGAAATGTAAGCAAGAAAGTGAGAGGATACAGGAAAGAGAGAGAGAGACAGGTAAGCAAAGGAAGTGATACAGGCAGAATAAGGTAAGAGAGTGAGGTAAAAAAAGAGATGTTAGCAAAAAATTGTGAAAGTTAAAGAGCAAGGGTAGAGAGAGGTGAACAAGAAAGGGAGAGAAAGAGAGAGAGAGAGAAAAAGAAAGACAAAAGGAAGGGGAGAGAAGAAACGGGTCAGTAATTCAAATTCAGCACAGCTTCTCCTCTCGCTCTGCTCTACAGTTCTCCTCCAGCCTGGACCTCCTGCAGCATCTCAGCTCAAAAAATGATGATTATTATTCACTATATATTACTATATACTGTATATATATATATATTAGTATGTAATAAATGCTGGATTACACACCTGGCTCTGTTACTCCAGTGCCACAGCAGCTGCTGTCTGGAGAGGAGAATCTACTGGTTTTGCCGATCTACTTAAACAGGACCTGCTGGGCTGACCTTTGGACCCGGTTGGACATTTGTCTTCAGACCAAGTTACTAATCAACCGGACCACATGAACACAGTAAACAGTGGTGATGGTGAAATGGGCGTGGGTCCACTCGGCTGTCCAGCCCAGGTTCAGCCTGATAACACACTCGCAGATTCACACACTGCGCTGCGGAGAGGAGAGAGTTAACAGAACCTGACTCCTGATCTCTCAGCGGGTACAAATGCCAAACTGCTCCCCCTTTACTCTCTCTCTCTCTTTCTTTCTCTCTCTCTCTTTTCCCTTCAATTCTACTTGTTCTCTGTCTCCTTTATTTTCTCTTTTGGCTTACTCTCACCCTTTTTTTTCCTCTTTCACTTTAGGCCCCTCTGCCTTTCTATATGCCCTTTTTGTACCACAGCTCTCTCTCCCTCTTTTTCTTTCTAATTCTCTTTGGACCCCAATGCCCAATGCCTTAAAAAATTTTTTAAGATCCTTAACTCATTTCTTTTTTTCTGAAACCTTTGAAAACTTTCTATTTACCCTCCTCCGATGTCTTACTCACCCTCTCTATCTACCCATTTTATGCTTCTATTTGGGCCTTCACATCTTTCTTTCTTTCTCACTCTGTTATTTATGTTCTTCTCTTTCACCTTTAGCCGTGCTTCCCCTTTCTTTGCTCTTCTTCTCTTTAGGCACACCTCTTTCTTCTGGTCATTCTCTTCAGACCTTCTCTACTTTTCTCTCTTTCTGTCGTCTTCCAGCTCATTTTTTGCTGTTAAGCTACGAATGTCTCTCCCCACCATCTCTCTATCTCTCTCTCTCTGCTGCCACTGCTTGTGTCTCTCGCTATCATTCTCTTTCCCCTTCCCTATATTATTTTTTTCTCCTTCTCTTGGGTTCTCTTTGCCTCTTTGTTCCTCTCTCTCTCTCTCTCTTTCTTTTTCTCTCTCTCTCTCTCTCTCTCTTCCCTTAAATTCTACTTGTTCTCTGTCTCCTTTATTTTCTCTTTTGGCTGACTCTCAGCCTTTTTTTTCTCTTTCACTTTAGGCCCCTCTGCCTTTCTATATGCCCTTTTTGTACCACAGCTCTCTCTCCCTCTTTTTCTTTCTAATTCTCTTTGGACCCCAATGCCTCTCAAATTTTTTCTTCTTTATTTCATTTTTTTAAGATCCTTAACTCATTTCTTTCTTTCTGAAACCTTTGAAAACTTTCTATTTACCCTCCTCCGATGTCTCACTCACCCTCTCTATCTACTCTTTTTTATGCTTCTATTTGGGCCTTCACATCTTTCTTTCTATCTCACTCTGTTATTTCTGTCCTTCTCTTTCACCTTTAGCCGTGCTTTCCCTTTCTTTGCTCTTCTTCTCTTCAGACCTCCTCTAATTTTCTCTCTCTGTCGTCCTCCAGTTCATTTTTTGCTGTTAAGCCCCTACGAATGTCTCTCCCCACCATCTCTCTCTATCTCTCTCTCTGCTGCCACTGCTTGTCCTTCTCTTTCCCTTTCTCTGTCCCTATATTATTCTTTTCTTCTTCTCTTGGGTCCTCTTTGTTTCCCTCTCTCTCTCTCTCTCTCTCTTTTTCTTGTTTAGGTTCAGTAGGGTGGGTTGAGGAAATCTGGAGAGCTCTTCAGCGCCACTTCCTCAAAACCTGGTGCCAAAAAAGGTGTTAAAATCTGTCGACACCACTTTTCTCACTGTTCTCACAATCTGACCACTGACACGACACTCACGTGCACTTCCCCCTGATAAATCAGCCGGTTCAGATAACAAGAGCAGCATTGATTCAACACACTCACTTTATCTTTAAGAAGACACTACTTATTAATATTTATTACTGATGACTATTTATTGAACACTGATTAATAATATTAATAATAATTATCTTTATATATTTAATGCCCTGTATGATATTTTATAATGAACATTGTTAGTTTTAACAACATTTCTCCCAAATAAAAATTTAGAGCATTTTTTTTTTTTGCAGAAAATCAGAAATACATAAATGAGAAAATGAGAAATAATAAAAAAGATGCAGAGCTTTCAGAACTCAAATAATGCCAAGAAAACAAGTTCATATTCATAAAGTTTTAAGAATTCAGAAATCAATATTTGGTTTGTTGGCTGTGATCATCCATCTTTCTCTTGATTACATTCAGAGATTTTCCATTTGGTAAAATCAAAGAAACACATAATTTTTAAGTGGTCTCTTATTTTTTTCCTGAGCTGTATATCAGGGATATTATCTGTGCTTACCTAGATATTATCTTAGCTTACACTGACCTAACTGTTCACTTCTTTATATACACTGTTAAAACCTGTTAAATTGTGTGCAGCAAAGCATGAAAATGTTTTAGAATGGCTGTTTTTAAGAATCTACCGTTTATGTATTTTGTATGCATGTCAGTACGTTGTATTATGGAAATGTCTTTAAATATTGTAAAATAATATTTTTACCACATAAGCTCAATCAGTACCACAGGACTTATAGATAAAACCCAGATTAGTGTATTACTGTTATAATTCACAGTCTGCCTCAATTCACTTCTGACTCCAGTAGAAAGCACCTTGAACCTGGAACAGGCTGCTCCATCTCACATGACAAAGAGCCGTATTTAATAGGCCGGATTTAGCCCAGTCCTTCACCAGAAAAGATTTACAGTGGAGAACTGGCACAGTAACTGAGCTCAACACTGGCCATCATCTGCATCCAGAGGACCAGATCATTAATGGAGGAATCTGGTGTGATATGGACTTGGGATGTGATAAAACATGAAAACGAGTACAAATCCACCTCTCTTCACCCCCAGCATTCTGAAATACAGAGCTTTTAGACAATGCTCCCAACTAACAGGCTTACACACTTAATTTATCCTTTTACTGCACTACCTCATATCTAAGACTGATTACTTCCACACTTTGTATTTATATATATTTATGTATATATTTTTAAGTCTCAGTTTAGAATTTTATAGTTTAGAGTCTTATATCCCTCACTGTGCTCTCGTATTGTACTACACTTATTGATTTCTACTGTGTATTGATTGTTTCTACTGTGTTGTGTAACTGCTACTGGCTGCTAAGTTTCCTACAGGATCAATAAAGTATCTATCTATCTATCTATCTATCTATCTATCTATCTATCTATCTATCTATCTATCTATCTATCTATCTATCTATCTATCTATCTATCTATCTATCTATCTATCTATCTATCTATCTATCTATCTATCTATCTGGCTTTTAAAACAAGGCACTGAGAATTTAGCTAATTAAAAAACTATTTAAATTAAATTTAGTCATGATAAGTCGACTGACAAGCACAAATGCATTGTGGGGATATGGAAAAAGAGTGCAAAATTATAAAGATGTTATAGAGATTATTCAGCACCAGTTGGAATTCATGCTATTTTCTACAGGATTCATTTAGCAAACTGTTCCCATCTGAAGCTTAATTCCAACAAAACTCAAAATAAACCACAGTCTACCACCAAACTTTTTTTTAACCCCATTTTCTCCCCAATTCACAAGTCAAACTCTGCCTTTTTTCAAACTGCTGCTGATGCAGCATTAGTGAGGCATCACAGCGCACTCGGAGAAAAGCACAGCGACTCGCTTTCGATACATCAGCTCACAGATGCAGCCTTGTGCTGATCCACATCACCCTTTGTGTGATGAGGGGAAAAGCGTCATCTACCATCCTAGAGAGAGAGAGCAAGGCCAATTGTGCTCTCTCAGGGCTCCGGCATCTGACAGCAAGCTGCATGAACAGGATTCCAACCAGCAATCTCCCAATCTCTTGATCATAGTGGCAGTGCTTTAGTCTGCTGGACCACTCGGAGCCCTGTCTGCCACCAATCTTTACATGTGAAAGGAATACATTTGAAAAATATCGTTTCTTTCACTTGTAGGCCAGGTATTACTCGCTGTTAATGTCTGTAAAGTGTGAACTCCTCTGTAGAGCTGATGAGATAAGAAGCTCGACAGGGCAGAACATCAGCCCAGCAGCTAAAGCAGCTGGAGCAGCTGGAGAACAGGCACCTGTTCAGAGCTGCTTCAGGTTTAATTAAAGATTCTATCAGTCCCGCACTGCAGACGCCTACAGACGCTCTACACTCTCTGCCTTTATGTTCTGCTGCAGCGTTCGCTTGCCCGCTTGCTGTGTGGTGAATATAAAGCTGGTCAGAAGGTTCCAGAGGAGCTGGGTTCGCTTCAGTGTGAATAAATTATTAGAGGTTTCCTTTGATTCACATTAGTGCTGCATTTCCTTCAGGAGAAGGAGGAAACACTGCAGTAGGAAATTGAGAGAACATGCCATTTAATGTTCAATGAAATAGAAATGGCAACACTTTCTATGAATGTAATCTTTTTTATACTTTATAAACACATTCATAACATTATAATGCATTCATAAGGCATGTTCATAAACATGGCTATAATGGGTTATGCATTTTTAGAAATATTTATAGCCATGTTTATAATACTATATGAATGCATTCTAGTATGTTATGAATGTGTATTTTTAGAGTCTAAGATGCATTATGAATGTATCATGAAATAGTAATAGTATACAGTATTGTGCAAATGTTTTAGGCACCTGTGGGAATTTCAGTAAAGGAAAAGCTTCTCATCTGTGAAGTAAGTGTTTATTAGCTCAATAAACACTAACTTAGCATTACAATAAATACAAACAGCAATTTTACAAAAAGCAGAGCAGCTTTTACAACCCATTTTTTAGATCTCCTAATCTCTCATCCTCATCTCCTCAGTTTAATAGAGTTATTTCTAGTTCCCATCATATTAATTAACACCTGGTTTGGTAAATTGGTAAATTAGGTAAATCAGGTGAGCTGCTAACGGAACTTAACATAATATATACATATAATATATATGTATATATTATTATTATATATACTTAACTAAAAATGAGAATTCCTTATTGCGTTTTACTGTTTGTATGTTTATTTGCATCTGTTCAAATCATATGTGGTGCTTTTTCCAGGTTCCAGGTAAATTAGTGATTAGTGTAATTTGCTTTGGTGCCTAAACCTTTTTAAACAGTACTGTATATCTATCATTAATAACCTAGACCAACAATAAAAGTCTGTCACTTAACTTGAAGAGCACAAAGACCTGTTATAATACATTATAAGTGATTATAACTAATATTATAATCAAGACAAGTATATTTCATGAGCAGTTCAAAATAATTAGAGCATTATTAAGGGTGTGTTTGTAATTTTGCAGCTTTTTTATTCATAATGCATAATTCTGCAAGTTGGGACTGAGTTTCTTGGTATTGATGTTTAACATGCTATAAACACAGCTAATGATGCATTATGATCACAATTCATAATATACAATAAACGTGGCTATAAGGGGTTATACTGTACATACACCCCTAATGTTGAGTAATACAAATATGGCCCCTCCCTCCTCCTAGTCTAATCTGACGTCCTTTAAGCTCCATCTTTACCATGTTCAACTTGTGCACCATAATGACTCCTCCCATTTAACCCTGTTATCTTACACCTTCCTGGTTCCACTTATCAGAGAGAGAAAAAGGGGGGGGGGTCTCACTTCCCACCACATGCTGAAGTTCACTTCACTCCCCTCACAAATATAATAAATAATCAGTAGCTGTTCTATGAAGTGCCTTAAAAAGTACATAAATTATGCTATTTAACCAGAAAGGCACAAACCTTTGCACTATATATTTATGTATATATGAATTATGCAAAAAGTGTGGCTATCATAAATATTGATTAATGTTAGTAATCAGTAATTACTACGGATGACTATTAAATAACTAAATAATATGAGTGAAACCTCTTTAATACAAACAATAATAATATTTTCAACTTTTAGTAAATATGTACAGTAATATAATATTTAAGAATATAGTTTTTGAGATGTGGTTCTAAGGAACAGACCACATGCACACACACACACACACACACACAAACAAATAAATATAGTAAGTTACAGTGATTATGTTCTTTAAAAAAAATACTGAAATTATTAAATAAATATATTAATAAGTAAAAGGGTGCAGAGTCTTTTTATCTATTATTTTTTATATTAATATTTTTAAAAAGGCAGAGGCAACATACACGTGATGGAAAGAGGGAGACTCCCTTAAGTGGCCTGTTTACACACGCACACACACACACACACACACACACACAGGAGACTCCCTTAAGTTGGCTGTTCACACACATGCAAACATACACACATACCAAAAAAAAAAAAAAAAAAAAAAAAAAAAAAAAAATATATATATATATATATATATATATATATATATATATATATATATACATATATAAACACAGATACAGATTCATAAATACAAATGAAGTAAGTCTCAACAAAAAGCTTGTTCTACAGGACAGACCACATGTATACACCCCTACACACACTCACACACACACACACACACACACACACACACACACACTCAGCACACTGCACGGTGGATTATAACAGCTGCTGTTGTGCTTATGGTGCTCCACAGTGTTAAAGTAATGAGCTCTTCACACTTAAGCCTGTATATGCACACACAAACACACACACACACACACACTGAGCTTTAGGTCAGGCAGGAAAAAAACAGCAAGTGCTGGTGTAGTAAGCAATGCAGAACAACCAACACACACACACACACTTCAACACAGCTGCACAGGAGAATAAAAGCAGCCTCTGCGTGTCCTAGAGAGTCACAGTGCAAACACAAAAGCCTGTTTCGGTGGTGTATCGGACCACCGAAACAGGCAGAATGGACAGGAGTGTGTGCTTACTTCCAGCTGCAGCTGTGTCCACACACCACCAGTCAGTCCCTCTGTTCCTCTCGGTGTCTCTCTGCTTTTTCTCTCTCTCTTTCTCTCTCTCTTTCTGTCTCTCTCTTTCTGTCTTTCTCTATCTCTCTCTGAAAGTGTTTACTCTATGAACAGCACACACTCCTCGTGTTTCTCTCTTTCTGTCCCTCCCTCGCTCACTTGCAACACCTCCCTCTTTTAGTCGTTCTCTCTTATTATGGCGTTCTCTCTCTCTCTTTCTCTCTTTTTCTCTACGCTCCCTCGCTGGTTCTCCCAGTTTGTATTGATGTGAGTTGAATGTGCAGCTCTAGGTCACAGTGAAGCATGAGGCAGGCTCAGGCACACACACACTCACACACACACACACTCACATAGACACTCTCACATATATACACACACACACACACTGGCTCAGTCACATACACACAAAAGCTGAGGCAAACACACACACACACACACACATAGACACACTCAAGCATTAATCATGCTCAGGCATGCACACACACACACACACACACACACACATCCAAAGCTACTCATTTACACACACAGACACACACACACACTCTCTACGGTAAGAGAGAATGGGTGGAGCAAACTGGGCTGGGTTTTAATCCCCCTTTAGCCAATCATGTCATAATCCTCCCCTTTCTTTCTTCCTCCCTCTCTCTCTCTCTCTCTCTCTCTCTCTCTCTCTTTGCTGACAGATAGGATGTCTCACCATTTAAACACATTCACAGCCTCTCCACAGCTTATAGCCACAAGCAGCAGGGATTTCACAACAGCACAGCAGGAAGGGGGGGGGGGATTCACCAAAACACCATAGCTCTGACCACCAGAGACGCCCCCTCTCAGACACTCCATTTACTCAAACACTGAGCTCTACTAAATTATTATCCAATTATATGTTATATCCAATTATATAACATATGTTCAGACATTTTCTGTTTCTGTTAATAGCCTGCACTATATTTAATACTATACAAATTTGTAGATATATTCTGTGCCCTAATACATCAGTACAAGCTGTATATCTACCTATCTATCTATACACACTCTATGGACAAAAGTATTGGGACACCTGCTCAATTATATTATTAATAAAGGGTTTTAAAAACATATGTATTTTCGCAATAATGATACTGTTGGCAATATGACGAAACACTGATTTAAAATATATATATATATATATATATATACATTTTACTATTGCATACAATATGATAAAGCACATCCCGAACTGTGATATTAAAACATACAAGAATTCTATCAGATTTGTATCAGACGTCAATGATCCAGAATGTCATGATACTAATAATAATGAACTCCATATATATCCATATATCCAGGATTAAAGTAAAATAAATGATACTGGACAGATAAGCTGTCTCTAGTCGATATATAATGGGAAATAACAAAAGTGTGAATTTTTCTTTTGCTAAAAACAGCAAAAAATTACAACCCTGATAATGATAATTAGGGGTGGGTGATATGGCACAATATTTCAGGGTATAATATCGTTCACCATATACTTAAAAATGTTGGTGATATTATTACGTACTTCATCATTTTATGTTTATCTGCTGCAGAGAGTCCTATTTTATTGCCAATACTTCACTATGTGCACTAGAAAAGCTGTTTTTTAAGTTTGTTATACCTTTGTTATACCAATAGCAATGGAATTGTGTATATTTGATAAATATTATATACAGTCCCCTGGTTCGACTAGAGCTTGAAATTCTGTGTATCCTGAAATGGCAGAGACAAAACAATGGCACACTGACCTGAGACACACACACACACAGACAGATACTGAGAAAGAGAGAGAGAGAGGGAGGGAGGGAGCCAGAGAGGCTGAGAGGTTACAGGTACTCTGTGTTTTTTCCTCAGTATCTGCCATCTTCACTCCTCATCACAAACTGCAGAACTCTACTGTTATCTGTTAGTATATCTGTAATGCTGATTCCAGTGGATGTACGCCCTACTTATGTACAGTTTATGCATCAGCAGAAAATACCTTTATAAAAGGAACTCAGCATCAGCATCAGATCTACAATTCCAGTATCAGAGCATCTCTGTAAAATAAAAATTAAATTGGATTAGTGCATATCGTAACTGTCTAATGAAAAACATGTGTATCAGAAACTAAATTGACATTTTAGAGAATTAATTGATATTGATCCATTCCTCAAGAAATTTTGACACAGTGTCAAGGACAGCTGTGGTGTTCAGATTAGCAAACATACCATAAACAGGAAACAGTCCATAGGTCATACACGAGCAGGCAATTTCAGAGATACGGCAGAATTGAGGTTGAAGTTAACAAAAGAGGACCACAGGGTAGGAAAAATCATGGTTGGAAAACTAGGATAAACTCGTATGTGGAAAAACAGCAATATTTAGCAAGGTGTGTGTGGCGTAAGGGTGTATTTATATATGGGTGTAGACAGGTGAATTCAATATTCCGGTGATTGACTTACTGGAGGTGTCATGTGCAGGGACATGTGGTCGCGTTAGAAAGTGACGTCAGTGCGTGGTGCGTTCTGGGTAACGTAGTCCAGAGGATGGAGAGCTGTGCTTCCGGCGCCAAACGCTATAGAACACCACAGAAATAAAACATGGATATAACTTACAGTAGTCAGTCTATAACATATATAGCAGTGCAGATTTACTGGCTCACCTCTGAAAAAAAATAACTTCATTCACTGCTATTAATGTCTAAATATCTGGCAACACAAGTGAATACACCTCAGACTGAACAGTGGCTCTGTGCTTTGATGGCAGTAGCCAGCCCTCGACCTCCTTACTAAACACTGCCTACAGCTGGCCCACAGTGGAAGTTCACCATTAGCATTAGCATTAATTAAGCCAAGGTCAGACGTATGGGCTTGGCCTTGCCAACAGCTAGTGTTGCATTTAATTAAGTTCAGCTGCACACAGTCCACACACTGACCAGCTTTTAACCGAGACTGGAGAACATTGCCCACATGCATGTGCATTATTTACCCCTCTTTCCCACTATTTACACTCTACAGGCATGCTATTTTTTCAATCATACTGATTTCATTGTTATATTTTATGATGCTCTTTAGGTGCTATACACCAATAAGTCATTACAATAAAAACACTGACTGATAGTTAAGATAAATAACATCTAATGATCCGGTCCCAATAGAACCTAAAAAGAAGTGAGATCTGTAAATTTTATGCAGCAAGTGAACAGTAAGTTTTTGAAGTTGATGTCCCTTATAGCAAATTTACTCTGGTCCAAATCTGGCCAAGACCACTGATAACATCTGTAACAAATCTGGCAGATAAATTAGGCCTGGCTTATTTTTGCACAGAGAGTTCAAACTTGCACAGATATGTTCTGCACATCTTATTTGATTGGGGCCAAAACTAGCACAGCTCTATACTGAATTTTATTCTATTATTTTTGCACTATAAGGATTATAAGGCACATTATGCGACAATAGTAAGGAACATGGGTGTCACCATGTTTTCCATCCAATTCAGCAGATCTTGCCGCTGGGTGGTGGTGGGGGGTAACTGTTAATTTGAGTAAGTAAAGCGCTTCTTTTTATTTACAGTAAGCTTAGATTTCCAGATTTTCACTAAGGCTGGGTGCAGCACTAGCTGTGCTTAGTGCTAGTAAATGTCGCCTGACAGCGATACGCTGAGGAACCCTATGTGTTCCGGTTAGCCAGGGTGATATTAGGTAGCATTTTTTTCCCACACAGCTTGTTTTAACATGGTAAACACGCAGACTACAGTCTGATATACTTGCCTCTGAACAGAGAAAAGGCTAGGGCTTTGCGCGGTTAGCAGCTAATGCTGCTCCAGCATTGCTAGCCAGGGTTGACAGCAGGCTACAGGCCAATAATACTCATCTTTGAACAGCGAAAGAGCTAGCGATTAGCGTGGTTAGCGGCTAATGCTAATACTGCTCCAGTCTCGGTGCTGAAAAAACTTCACTGAAACTCCTGTATAATTCTGTACTTAAGCGGAGAGGCTTTACTGCTCCTTACAACCTGATTAGTAAAATTCATACATAAGGTGTTCCAGATTATAAGGCTTACTCTTTATTTTTGGGAAAATTTGAGGGTTTTAAGTGCCCCTTACATATAAACATGCTCTAATAAAATATTAATTGATTTTAATGTCCTAATGGAAATTACTTGAATCAAAGGAAAAGCCTACAAATTACTTAAATTGTTAGATATTAAAAAAACGAATAAACATATTAATAAACTGTTTTAAACAGTAACTTACACACAGAAATCCTCTAAATAAGTGTTTGTGTGTCTGTGTTTTACTACTACCTGCTGTTGTGTGCTACAGGTAAGTTAGCTAGTTAGTTAGCATTAGCATTAGCTCAGTGTTATCTCAGACATTTAGTTAGCTAACTAACAATTGCTAAGTATAAAAAATGTAGCTTACCTGGAAAATAGTGTGAACTCCTTCCTTTTCCCCCTCAGTTTTGTCCTTCCAGCAAAATTGACGCCCAAATTATTTATGCACTGTGACTGGAACTATTTAATTAATGTATATATGATAAACATTAAACATAAATATTCTAACAACTAATGATATGTATATTTATTAACAATAAAATATATATTTTTTTTTACCTACATTGTAAATGAATATTTAAGTCATTCAGACTATACAGGAATGCATAAGGAATCATGTAGTGACTTAAAATGTTAAACAAACCAAAATACTCTGTGAAGCATTTAGGTGGTTTCTGAGGCTGGTAACTCTGACAAACTTGCTCTTTTAGTTTTATCATTACATTTTTTAAGGGTCTATGCAACTGCAGTTGAGGATTCTTTTAATGTTCTTGCCATAATATAGATTAGAACATTACTTAAATAGGTATATTCACTGTATACTAACTCTACCTCTTCTCAACTTTACAACTGATGCTCTTAAACACATTAAGAGGCAAGAAATTCAGGTAATTAACTCTTGATACAGCACAGCTGTTAACTGAAAGCCTGAATTCCAGATGACTCTACCTCATAAAACTGACTGAGAAAATCCAGCCAAGATATGCAAAGCTATCTCTATCTAAGCAAGAGGTAAAAAATATACAACATAATTTTTTTTGTTTATTTAAAATAATCCATATGCTTTTCTTCATACTTTGGATAACTTTAGATTTCAGTATCTACAATGCAGACAAATGTTAAATGACGATTAACCACAGATTTTTAAGTGCCTTCAAACTTTGGACTGGTATAGTATATTTTATTTAATATTTAGTAAATCAGAATGTTCTTTTAGCATTTTTAGCTGCTTTTATTGGAACTCTTACTTGGAACATTCTGTCTCACTCTCTCTAGAGGAGAGTCCGGATTGGTAAAAAGTGGAATATAGTGCACAAAAGATGTGCTCCAGGCCCACACTCTTGCAGAAGAGTGCTTCTAGGGGAGAGTGAAGGAGAATGAGCAAAAAAAAAAAAAAAGAAAGAGGGAGAGAGAGAGAAAGAGAGAGAGAAAGAGAGAGAGAGAGAGAGAGAGAGAGCACTAGAGCTGCTGGGGGCTCTAGTGAGTGCATGCCAGAGCTGTGAGTCACTCAGGGGCTCCACTGGCCTGGTTCTGACACCCCCACACCACTAACACACACACTAACACACACACACTCTACTTTCTCTATCTCACACACTCTCTCTTACACACCACATGGTCTGTAGGCCGGTCAAGCTTTCCAGGTTTTAGGTTTCCCCTCCTCGTCCCCATTCAAAGGCCACATGGCCACGTTGACCCTTTATAAATCAATATTTTAAAATGGATATTGATAACCAAGCATGCTTTTAGAATCACAGTAATAACACACAGTCACATAAATGCTCTCTCTCAAAATGGTATGCTCTCTCTCTCTCTCTTGCTCTCTTTCTCTCTCTTTGTCATATACAGTCTCTCTCTCTCTTACACACCACATAGTCTGTAGGCTGGTCAGGCTTTCCAGATTTTAGGTTTCCCCTCCTTATCCCTGTTCAAAGACCCCATGACCCTTTATAATTGAATATTTTAAAATATGTATTTATAACAGGTCAATCTTTCTAGGATTTAGGTTTCCCCTCCATGTCCCCATTCAAAGGATACAAAGTATGGGCTTACCTTCTATAGATCAGTATTTAAAACTGATTTAACACTAATAAACAACTAGAGCTGGATGATATGGCCAAAAATTAAACCACATTTTTTACACACATCTTTTTGAACTGCTGATGCAGCTTCGCGGAGTAGCACCACAGTGCGCTCGGAGGAAAGCGTACCAACTATCTTATACATCAGCTCACAGACGCCTTGTGCTGATCGACATCACCCTAGGAGTGATGAGGGGAAAGAGTGCCATCTACTGTACCCACCCAGAGATAGGGTTCCAGCAGCTAATGGCTAGATGCATGACTGGAATTAATCATTTCAAACTTAAATTTAAATTAAAATATCAGTAAAAAATATAAAAATAGATACAAATAAAACTTGAGGTTTCATTGATAAGAAATTAAGATCAAAAGAAGATAATAATAACAACAGCAACCTGTGTAGAACTTCCTGCAGGCCAGGCTTAACCACTATTGAGCGGAATCCCTGCGATGAGAATTCCTGGCTACAGAGGAATCTCGCTCCGGGCTGCTCCCCTGAGCATTCGGCCTGAATGGTACGGTCTGACTTGGCTGAATGGAATTTGGGTCAGTCCACTGTGCGCCACTTCCACTTTAATAGGGGGGGACGCGTTGTCTTCGCAGGCCTGTACTGTACCGCGGCGTTAAGCAACGTTTAGGTAAACACCTCAAATTAGATCTCAGGACTGTCAGCCATGTCCAGGATGTGAAACAGCGCGGCGTCGGGTCGTGTTTAGGGCTGCTTTGTGAGTGTGTCCCTCCCCACCTCTCCGGCTGGGCTGAGTGAGTGACTCCGGATCTATTCGCAGAAGCCCCGGACCGAGCGACTGCTCCGGATTTGGCCAGGCGGAGGGAGCGGGGTAACAGCTGCTGCTCTGAAGGGTTTTGGCGTGTTTGGAGAGAGAGCCTAGCTGACCATGCTGCGCGCCTGGAGGGCGCTGAGAGTCATGGCCGAGGACTACTGGGAGCACACGGCGGCTTTGGGACATTGCTAAGATTACAAGGGCACGACGGGATCTCGTCCACGGGTAAGAAAGAGCAGGGGCTCGAGGGTTTTTCACCATACGTGGTTTACTAGCTAACCTAGTGATATTAGGTCACGAGCTGGGAATACTGTTGCTTTTGCCCCAGTGCACCATAACGTTACATACGTACATACATAAATACATAAGTACATACAACTAACCTAACCTAAGATAGTTATCTAAGCTATCTATCTGCCCATGCCAGATTGCTGAGCAGCTTCAGCTCCAACACTTCAGAAACAAATCTGGTCCTGGCACAAGTCGTATAGAGCTTTAGCTAGCTATGCATGCATGCATGTAGCTGTATGTGCAAGTGTAGGATTTTTTAATGCATGCATCTACAGTATGAGGTTGGCATTGCATTGGCTAGGCAATGGTTGCTTTGTATTGGCACTGGAATGCATTGAATAGTAATTACATTGGAATTTTTTTAATTCAAAGGGTTAGTTAAAGGCTCGAGCATTTTGCACCATATGTGGTTTACAAGCAAGTAGCTACTAGTTACTTTCACCATATGTGGGTTTTAATGGGACCACCTTTGCTTTTGGCCCTAATGCACCACACCATACACACAACTAGCTTAAATGCATGCATGTCTGCATGTACAGGATGAGCTTGGCTATGCATTGACATGATAAGTAATTGAATAGCAATTGCTGTAAACATTTAATTCAATTCGATAAGGAGACAGAGATTTTTCACCATATGTGGTTTACTAGCTGTTCAGGACACAAACTGGAACCACTTTTGCTTTTGCCCACAATGCACCACACCATACATACAGACAACTACATCTAACTAACCTAACCTAGGCTAATAACTATGCCAGATTGCTGAGCAGCTTCAACACTTCAGAAACAAATCTGGATATGGCACAAGTCGTCTCGAGCTTTAGCTTGCTATGCACACATGCATGCATATAGGTTATGTATATGTGCAAGTGTAGTATTCTTAAATGCATGCATGCATGTAGCTACAGTATGAACTTGTCATTGCATTGGCTAGGCATTGGTTGCTTTTGCATTGGCATTGAAATCGAATAGAGAGAGTAGAAGGGTCAAGGATTTTTCACCATATGTGGTTTACTAGCTAGTGAGATCAGGACCCAAACTGGGACCACTTTTGCTTTTGCCCCCAATGCACCACACCATATACACAACTAGCTATGTTATCTAAGCTATCTATCTGCACGTGCCATATTGCTGAGCAGCTTCAGCTTCAACACTTCAGAAACAAATCTGGATCTGGCACGAGTTGTTTTGAGCTTTAGCTAGCTATGCATGCACTCATGTATGTATATGAGCAAGTGTAGGACTTCTACATGCATGCATTTTTGCATATACAGTATGAACTTGGCATTGCATTGCCATTGAATTGCAACTGGGGTGGAATTAAATTCAAAGCAATGCAATGTGATGCATGGTCAGAGAATGAGAGAGAAAAAGGGAGCAGAGGGCTCAAGTTTTTTTAACCATGTGTGGTTTGCTAGCTAGTGAGATTAGGGCATAAACTGGGACCACTGTTGCTTTTGTCCCAATGCACCACAACATAGACACTGCTACCTAGCTAACTACCAAAACTAAGCTATCAATCTGTCCATGCCAGATTGGTGGTGAATTGCAATGGAATTTAATTCAATGCAATGCATGGTTGCAAACAATTGAGGGTCCATGGACCAGAGAATAAGATCTGGATCTGGCACAAACAGTCTAGAGCTTTAACTTGTTATTCAAACATGTTTGCATGTATATGTTCAAGTATTGTACTCCTTAATGGATGCATGTGTGAGCTTGGCATTGCATTGGTTACTTTGCATTAGCATTAAAATGCTTTGAATAACCATTGCAATGGACTTCACTTCAGATCAGTGCAGTGTAGTGCAGTGCAATGCATGGTTGCAAATGATGCAGTGCAAAAGAGGGGATTGGGCACGGCAGAACAGGACAGATCACCGGGCTAACACTTCAGCTTGCACTAATTCCACTCAACCAGCTGGCTATAACTGGAAACTGTTAGCTAACCTAGCTCATGCAGCTCAGATTGATCAGCAGCAAGCCGCAGAGCAGAAATGCAGGAGCTGTGTGTTATTGGAGCGCGTGGCTTTGCTGTGTCCATCAGCTCTCTACAGGAAGAGGCTGTGTGCATGCATGAGGACGTACAGCAGGGATGCATTTTGCCATGCGTGCATTAAATCAGGAGTCAGATGAAGTAATTACTGGTGAGCTGCTTATACTGACACATGCAGTGAATGACAGAGCACTTGAGTGGGCTTGCCTCCCACATGCAGATTATAATGCAGCGTGTCCCCTGAGATAAGACTGGGGCTGTCAGTCAAGTGCTCCTCCACTGTACATTGTAGTATTTGTTTACTTGCTTTGACATACCTAAGCTTTATTACTAAATTGTGTAGAAATAGTTGGATACTATGCTGTCTTTTTTGATATTGAAACCTGGAGTTTTGTGATATAATATATTATAAATAATTAATATACAATATAGTACTACACTAGGTATTAAACCATATAATACAAAAATATATATTTTAATTTATATGTATTTATATTTTAGAACAAAATATAAAAACACTGGCACTTTCTTTATAATAAAAAAAAGGTTTTGACAAAAAAACTAGGCTGTCTTACACATAGCACATAGGGCAAGTCCTATGTGTAAAGATGCGCAATCTATAATATATAAAATAAATATATATACAGCTCTGGTTCTCAGTTTCTCAGATTTTGCTATTTATTAGTATATGTTTAAGTAAAATAAACATTGTTGTTTTATTCTATAAACTACGGACAACATTTCTCCCAAATTCCAAATTAAAAAAATGTAATTTAGAGCATTTATTTGCAGGATATGAGAAATGGATAAAAAACTCAAATAAGGCAAATAAAACAAGTTCATATTTATAAAGTTTTAAGAGTTCACAAATCAATATTTGGTGAAATCACCCTGTTTTTATTCACATTTTTCATGTATGTGCTCTCAGTATCTTAAATCCCTCAGTATTTGAATGTACACTTAATGTCCATTAGTTTGTGGACAACCCAACTTATTAGTGAATTTAGCATAATATGATCAAAACGCACATATACTGTTTATACAGCTGATATAAATCTGCATACAAAAAGCAGTGACAAATAGAACAGGATGCTCTGCTGAAGTCTCCCATGAGCCTAAGGTCCCTATGCCCCATGCCAGATATTGGCTAGAGGATTGGCTAGAGGAGTAGGAGGGTAAATCCCCTCAGGCATGGCAGTAGAGCAGTGAAACTGGCCTCCCCAGAGAAAATTAAATAATATTATTGCATACGATATGATATGGCTCACCATTAAGTGAGATACTTAAAACAATACAAGAATTTTATTTTAAGATTTGTAACAGAAGTCAACGATCCAGAATGTCAGGATACTAATAATAATGCACTCCTCCAAATACCTCCATATATACAGGAAAATATAAAAGTAAAATAAATGATGGACAGATATAATCTCTCTAGGAGATATAGATATAATGGGAAATGAGAACAGTGTGAATTTTTATTTTGTGAAAAACAGCAAAAAAAAGTCGTTCCCTTATGTGATATTTAAGAATATGGCACGATATTTTAGGGTATAATAGAGTTTACGATATTGAAAAATCGACCAAACACCAAATTGAAATCCTCTGCAATATAATCAAGAGGAAGATGGATGATCACAAGCCATCAAACCAAACTGAACTGCTTGAATTTTTGCACCAGGAGTAAAGCAGCATAAAGTTATCCAAAAGCAGTGTGTAAGACTGGTGGAGGAGAACATGATGCCAAGATGCATGAAAACTGTGATTAAAAAACAGTGTTATTCCACCAAATATTGATTTCTGAACTCTTAAAACTTTATTAATATAAACTTGTTTCCTTTGCATTATTTGAGGTCTGAAAGCTCTGAATCTTTTTTTTTGTTATTTCAGCCATTTCTGATTTTCTGATGCTCTAAATGTAAAATCTATTTTTATTTGGAATTTGGGAGAAATGTTGTCCTTAGTTTATAGAATAAAACGACTTTTATTTAGAAAGTTTTTACTAAAAAAAACTGATTCAGAAACTAAAGTGATCTCTTAATTTTTTCCACAGCTGTAGAAATATTGTGTATTGTGTAAATTTTATATTTTTGCCATATTGCCCAGCCCTAATTCTGTGCAATCATGCCTAGATACCTTTATTACACCTTTATTTTTAAGAGTGTATGCCTAATAACATCTATATATTTTATATGCCATATCTTTAAACTGTACCTGAACACACGGTCTAGGTTTAGTCCTGCTCTGGAGCTCTGGTGAACCCATGGTCAGGATTTCTTGGGGTACCTCCACTGGGTGAAGGCTCAGCTTACTGAAACCGGAAACAGTGAAGTGCAGAGTGCGAGGCACGCTGGTTTAAAGCGGTCCGATGCACCGGGGTGTATCACTCATGCACGGGGTGTATTTGAGTCACCGGATGCTATCTTGGTCTGTGAGATGGTGAAGGCAGACAGATGTCACTGAGGCCTCGCCTGACTCAACATCGCAGCTGATATGTGGGCGGCCGGCGAGGGAGGAGTGGGCGAGGAGAGGGAGAGGGAGGCTGAAACCGAGCTACTGTAAGAGCTGGACAAGGTAGAGGCTGAGAAGTAGAGGCAGTGAGGCAGTGTCTCGATAATATGTCCATAAACGTGGAGGACATGATCTCAGTGCAGTAGCCGCATCAGTGTGGCCTAATGAGGCCCTGAAGTGCCTTCTCTATTATTGATTACAGGCCCTTATAATTAACCATGTTGACTGAAGTGAGCGAAACTGCTTAAGATTCTGCTGCAGCACGGGCAATCCCTCCTCGTGTTTGAATTTAGGGAGGATGATTGAGGGAAGACTCAGAGAAGAGAAGCACACTTAGAGGAAGGCTGTTAGTCATTGCTCACAGCATTGTGGGTTGCGTGTTTGTGAGTCGTGATGTATAATGAAAAGAACGTCCAGTATTGTTGAATCTTTATGCAGTGCCTACTAGGGATGCACTGAAACAGTGAAATGTAACATGAAACTAACATAACATAAAAGGTTTTCATTCATTTTGCCCATTTTTTTTACCATTTTACATTAGGGATGGGACAAAATATTGATATTGTGATGTATCCTATCATTCATCATGATACATTATCGATGTATTATCGATACATTATCGATTATATGTGGCATCTAATATCACTATTTTTATTGAAAAATAGGTTATCTAAATTGCTTTGCTGGTTCAAATTTAATTTCTACTCCCCCCCGATTTTCTCCTCAAATTACATGGCCAATTACCCAACCCATATCACTGCTGATGCCACAACACCAGGAGGGTGAAGACTAGCACATGCCTCCTCCAATACATGTGAAGTCAGACTCCGCCTCTTTTTAAACAGCTGAGTAGCATCACAGCACGCTTGGAGGAAAGCGCAGCGACTTGGTCCTTATACATCAGCTCACAGACGAAGCCTTGTGCTGATCAACATCACCCTAGGAGTGATGTAGGGAGAGAGCAGCATCTACCCACCCAGAGAGAGCAAGACCAATTGTACTCTCTATGGGCTCCGGTAGCCGATGGCAAGGTGCATGAACTGGATTTAAACCAGCATTCTCTCAATCTCTCGATCATAGTGGCAGCGCTTAGCCTGCTGGACCACTCAGAGCCCCATGATGTGACGTTTTGGTGGTTTTTGATGGGTTGGTTCACTGAAAAGCACCACAGTTCTTATAATCCCGAACAGAACTGGTTTAAGAACCAGAGTTCTCTTTGTGGAAAAGCGCTATCTGTGAAACTGACACCAGTAAATCCATAATTCCTGGTATTTGCTTATATGTGAGTATTTATACTTCAGTAACACAGAGGCACGTGAAGTATCATAAAGAATTGTCTTGCGATATATTGAGTATTGCAGAATTACAGTATCATGTCACCATCGTTATCGTGGGCAACGTTTGTTATATTTTATTGTGAGATACCCTACGATTCTCATCTCACATTGTACATGATGGGGCTGCTTTCTAAGAGTCACAAGCCAAATAATTAGTAAATATTAGCTAGCGGTTTGTCCTATGTAGCTTTTTTTAACAATAATACTCGCCTCTGAACGGTGAAAGAGCTTGCGCTTAGTGCAGTTAGCAGCTAATGCTAATGCTGCTCCAAAAGTACTAGCCGGGGTTAGCAGTAGGCTACATGCCGGTAATACTCACCTCTAAACGGCGAAAGAGCTAGCGCACAGTGCAGTTAGCGGCTAATGCTAATACTGAACTAAAACTCCTGCATAACACTGTATTTCTGCAGAGTGGCTTTACTGCTCCTTACAACCTGACTGGTAACATTCATACATAATTAACACCAGATTATAAGGCGCACTAAAGATTTTAGGGAACATTAAAGTGTTTTAAGTATGTCTTATAGTCTAAAAAATACAGTAATAGGATAGATGGCACTATCTTCTTATATGTGCTTTGCCTTAAATAGCAGACATCTTTTTTTTTTTTTTTCTTTTTTGTGGAAGAATGAGCGAGTTATAGGTCAGTGTCCTTCTCCCACACAGTTTCTATGTGTATACAGACTATTTTCAGAACATAACCCACTCCTTCAGTCGTTAGCGAGCCCTCCTGCATGCTGCCGTCCTCCCGATCACATTTTCTCCACCTCAGAGTGATAATTAGAATCTGAACACATCTGCGCTCGGGTGTAGGCCGGCGTAAAGTGGCCAGAGCTCTGTACGGCAGGGCAGAGCTTTTAGAAGGTCACCCCCAACAGTATGTCGCCTTGTGTTCAGACTGATGCCAGTCTCCACACTTTCTACAGGACAGTTTACCATTTTCTCTGCTCATTAAAGCAGCGGTATGGAAGACTCGAGGAGAATGCCTTGCCCCTGGCTACCCATACAGTTGTGGATTATAAATACGTTTTACACCACATACATGAATATAAATCATGCTTTAAGTGTCTCCTCATGGACAGCTGTACACATGCATTTTTTGACAAGCTTTTTGACGAAGAGAAGCATGTGGACTAAGGCGGTAGAATAATATTACTAATATAGGATTTTACACTAAAATGTCACAGCTTACACAGGATTACGCTGTTCTGGAGAGAGATCTTGTTTGTGCAGCTCCACTAAAGTTCCATAGTGCAGTAGTTGCTTTCCAGCTTGAGTCTCTGTTACAGTTAATGGAGCATCAACACGATTCTGAAGCTCCTATTTTATGCTGTATTGCAAAATAATATTGCACAGAGTTAAAGTGTTCCTTACTCTTGTGTAAGGCCAGTATTTTCATTTGCCAAAACAGGTCCCAAGTCACAAGGACTGCCCAGCATTTTAAATGGTGTTTTTCAACCCGAACGGAAAACATACCGCATTTTTCACACTAAAAATAAAATGCTTTAGTTTTCCCAAAAATTAGAAGTGCTCTTTATTTTTGAATTCTACCAGTCAGGTATTAAGAAGCAGTAAAGTCATTTCGCTGAAGTACAGCGTTATACAGAAGTTTTAGTGAAGTTTCTCCAGCACTAAGGCTGGAGCAGTATTAGCATTAGCTGCTAACCGCAGCGCTAGCTCGATCACCGTTCAGAGGTAAGTATATCTGATTGTAGTCTGCATGTTTAACATGTTAATAAAACATGCTATGTGGGATGAACCACTAGCTGATAGCGTCCTGGGTTACCAGAACACTCAGGGTTCCTCAGTGTAGCGATGCCGGGCGGCATGTACTAGCGATAAGCGCTGCTAACCGAGGCTAGCGCTGCCGCTAACCACGCTGTTAAAAAAACATTGGAAATATAAGCTTATTAAAAGTAAATAGAAGCACTTTACTCACCCAAATAAACATTTTTTAAGAGAGAAATTTGTGTAGGTTACTAGCATGGGGACAACCTTGTTCCTTACTATTGTCGTTAAAATGCACCTTATGTATAAAAATATTATAAAAAATGGACATTTATTGATAGAGCTCCTTCCGTAAAATATGGAATAAGCTTAATTCAGCTCTGGAAAAATATCCCATAGTGTTAGCACTAGGGGTTGGTTATAAAGTAATGTAACAACAACTATCTACCACAAAACTAAAGTGCCTCATATTTAGTGCATGCATATAAACTGCAAAAAAAAAACAATGAAATGTAAATATAGTAAATAGCAAAACAAATACATGATATTTTTAATCATATGTCAAAAGATTTTGTATGTGTTAAACTAAAACCTGTGTTCTGATATGTTAGATCTAGTTGTTTTAGATATTAAACATTAGCGCAGGAAAATACCCCATCAATTTGGTGTGATGCGGATCATTATTAGTGCTTTAAGGAACATTTCAGAAAAAATATTTTTGGAAGAAAATGTTCCTTAAGGGTTTCTTAAAGCACCCTAAGTGGTTGTTCCATTGTTTCAAATGGAAGAACCCTCAAGAAACTTTTAGAAACATTTTAGTGTGCTACAACTTGGTATTTGTGTCAAAATCTATATTTTTCATGTACATGTAATTTTATATGGTTTTGATAACTGGGAAGAAACTGGAATACTCCACTGGAATGTGGATTCAAAAGAACACATAGTTTCTCAGTGACCGATACCAGAGCAAGACTGGAGCTATACTAATGTAATATATTATATTTACAGCATAGTGAAAGTCATACTGAACAGCATGTTTAGTTCCTTTCTGCAGACCAAGCCAAGTCATAATTCAAAAGCTAAAACGCTCATTTTCTTGCGATGCTTTTCAGAACGCTGTTTCAGTAAACGTGATGACTGAGCTTGTTGCCATCAAACGCTTTTCTCAGCCCGGGCTGAGAAACATTGCTGCCTTACAGTCTGGCATCATCTCATTCACACTTCTTGTCTGACACGTTATAATTAAGTTGGACCTAATGGGCCGGTTCCTCGCTCATTGGATTATAGAACACTGCAGTGAAGCACACATCACACTTAGCAACAGCAGATGCTGTCAGAAGATCTTACCACTTATTTATATGATAACCACGCGAGCAATACGTCTGTTGACCAATCAGAGTCTTCCCTTTCACAATAAACCATTGTATGAAAATGCTCACTTATCACATTGTGGACATTTGCTTATAAATGGGATTGTACAATATATCATATTGACAATGTCTCAATAGTCAAATCGCAGAATATGGAGTCTCAAATCAAACAAATCATGGTATACATATTTTTTAATTGTTTAAAAAAAAAAACAAATTCTTGTATTTTTAAAAAACATTCTCATCTTCATCTTGCGACTTATCTGTAAGAAGCAGGTTATATCTGTTTAATTTAATTTTCTCCACCTTGGCCATCCCTTAGTCTTAGCAACTGGTTCTGATTTTACCTCTGACCCCCTGAAAAATAATCTGAAATCAGCCGCATGGGATTCCTCTAAATACCCCCTAAATTAAGGCAGTTTTCATAAACACTGTCAACAACTATCATTGAGTAATCCAGCTCAGAATAACAGTTAGTATTGCGTCGAGGCCGGCAGTTGTGTCTTTATAACCAGCGCAATGCCCTTTAGTATTGTTCGGATGGGATTAGTAAAGAAATAAAGTAATTGTACTGAACATCTCCAGTCATTTTTAGTCTTTTTTGAATGCTCCATGTCTGCGGACTGTGCAATCCCATGTCAATACAAAATTCTAGAGCTTTTAACATCCCGAAAAATTACCTTAGGTTCCATTCATCCTGTACAAATCATAATGTGCGTTAATACTTCAGCAAACAATTTGTTTTCATGGCTTTTCTTACAAACAACTCCATGTCTGAGTTGCTGTTGTTCCCAGTTGCTTCCACTGTGTTATAATATAATATCACTGACAGTTGGCTGTGGAATATATACTAGAAATACATTAAACAGGGCTTTGGCTTGTCAACAAATATTAGTGAGTAATCCAGCTTGAAGAAACGGCTAATATCCACTCATTTAGTTTTCAGAAATTAAATCCCACAGCCAATTCCATCCGGTATGCGTGTTGTAGTCTGTGATTCATACTATTTCTAATTAATTCTGTGTATTATAAATATTATTTTTAATAATAATTTTATTATTATTTATTTCATGTGGTATTGTAATTATTAAACTACAGAAATCCTGGTCCTACTGTGATTCAACCCTCTCAGGGACACAGGGATACCAGAAGGAGACACGGAAATCTGATTCTCTGTTTGGTCAAGCATAACTAACACTCACCTAACAAACAGAGGGCATTTAACATTTAGCCCTCAATCTCTGTTCATCAGGTAAAACTGTCACGGTCAGTCCCCCCTTAACTTTCAGTGAGAGTGGAGGTTCAGATCGACCTGTGCGCTGGATAAATGAGCTTCTTCTCGATCCTTTGTGCCTTATCGACTCGTGTCAAATAAAGGAGCATCCCGCCCCCTCCGTAACTAAATCCAGCCAGGCTGCTGCTTAGCTGCAGCTGGTACTGCGGGGCTCAGTCTCAGAGAACATGTGTGAAAAAATACTGAATATTTACGCAATTATATTAAATAAATAAAAAAAGTAAAGGACAAAACGACACCCACAATCACTGTACATCAGCTCATTACACTATTAAACATATTCTCAGCATTTAAATCCCACATATAGTGCCTTCTGTTATCAGAGGATTTAACTAGCCCAATATCTAAGGTTGCCACATTTTTTTATTCTGAACAGCTTGCAAAGTAGGGTTTTTTGCGGATGAAATAAATATTAAAAGTAGTAAAAAAAAAAAAGCATACCTGGACCTCTAAATTTCACCCGCGAGCATCAAACAAGACCAAATTGCCAGGAAAACCACAAACCTGGCAACTTTGGATACAGTCAATTCAAAAGAGCAATACAAAGGAACGTTTTAACACTAATGCCAATTATTTAGTGAACAGTTCACAGCTGTGCCTTGTCAAGAGTTAATAACTTGAATTTCTTGTCTCTTAATAAAGTGTTTGAGAGCATCAGTTGTAAAGTAGTGAAGAGGTAGAGTTACATGTATACAGTGAATAGCTCTATTTGAGTCATGTTCTAATCCAGATTATGAGAAGCAAGAACTACTCAACCACGTAAAGTAATAAAAAATATTGTAAGGAATAAAAGTCGGTCAGTTTGAAACAATTTAAAAACTTAGAAAGTATTTTCAAGTGCAGTCACAAAGACCATCAAAAAAAAATATATGATGAAACTGGCTCTCATCAGGACCGCACCAGAAAAGAAAGAGAACAGGATAAGTTAATCAGACTTAACAGAGTTTTTTGGTTTGTTCAACACTTTTTTTTTTTTAAGTTACAACACGATTTCTTATGTGTTCCTTTATATTCTGGATTACTTCAGTATTTATTTACAATGTAGGAATAAATACGAAAAAAATAACATTGAATTAGAAGGTGAGTCTAAACTTTTTGACTGGTATTGTTCATGCTTTTACAGTAAAGCAGAAGCTGTAGTAATACAGTTTTACAGCTTTATAAGTGCCGTATGATCCAGTGCAGCACAGACTTCCATTATGCTGTATATTGACTGACCTCGTCCCCCTCGAAAAAAGGCCACCTGTTTATGTGCGATACAGATCAGAGAGGCTTTTAATGGAGGTTATCTTTTGTAAACATTGCTCTGCATATCTCTCGGGTTATCGTTGGCGCTGGACCAGCTCTCAAAGCCCTGGAGTCGAACAGACGGGCCGTTTAAACAGCAGCGTGGCTCTTCGGGCCGCTCTGAAAGCCTGAGCTCGGTCGGGTCTTGGGTTTCAGCGGTGGATTTCCGCTGCCGTGCGTGCCTCTGTGTTCACCATCACAACTATCTCAAATATTTTAGTGTCTGCCGTTCAGCTGGTTGCGCTCGCCGTACCTCTGAGTGTGCGGCTCATTGAGAGAAATGAACCCCTGATTAAAAGGCACGCACGAACACCAGAGTAAAAATAGCCAGGCGTTAATGTGCTTCGCTCAGTTACTGCCAGCAGGCCTGGTTCCTCCGGCTGTGCTGTACCACTTTAGATCTGTGCAGATTATGGACTGTAGCGGCTGCTTTCGGACTTTGTGTGTGTGTGTGTGTGTGTGTGTGTGTGTTAAGCTTCGCTTTTGGATCTGAAGCAGTTTAGAAGAAACTCTGGGGCAGAGTAAACTTCATTAGTCTTGGCTGAAGTGTTTAGCTGCTGAAAAACTCGCAGCGGTTTATTGGACTGCTGTGTCAACACAGTCCTGTCCAGCTGATGTTCTTTCTGATCTTCATGTACACACTGCTGCTGCTGCTGTGGAGCTTGTTCTGTAGTGTGGAGTCAGTATTTTTAAAAATTAATTTACCTCATGAATTTACCTCAGCACTGCTGTTCCAATCATAAAAATACCTCAACAGTGTCATTCTAAGCCATACATTTACCCCAACAGTGTCATTCTAATACATACATTTACCTCAATAGTTTCAAGTGTCATTCTAATCCATAGATTTACCTCAACAGTGTCATTCTAATCCATAGATTTACCTCAACAGTGTCATTCTAATCCATAGATTTACCTCAGCAGTGCTATTCTAACCATAAATATATCTCAGCAGCGCTAATCTAATCTTTGGAAGTTTTTTTTCAGGTTCTTCTGCTTTGAACTGGGAAGCCTGCTAGCTTGAGTTCACCACGTAACGAAAGCCAGTGGCTGTAGGAACAGTGTGTGATGGCACTCTGGTGGTAATTGTTTGTGAAGTGAGCATTTCTTGTTGGCGGGGAATAGCGTGTTTACGCGGGTTTGTAGCTCGTGCTGTGAGACCAGTCCAGTCCAGCACTGGAGGCTCAGCGTGAGGCCTTCACAGTGCAGAGCCATCACTTTCAATAACATCCAGCGCTAATAAACATATCCGCCCACAGAATCATCCATCTGTCTCAGACACGCTAACAAGTTTGTTATTTGAAAGTGTTTTTCCCTGAGGGAGGATGTCGACCTTCTGTGATGTAACGTGAAAATGAGAAAGAGGCCTCAGGGGTCAAAGTGTGATATCGCTGCTATTTTGATGGAGGGCTGTCTTTTTTTTTTTTTTTTTTTTTAATTAGTACATTTTAATTTAAAAATATACACTATATGTTTTATTATATAAACACACCCACACAGCTCATCTAGTCTCTGTGGAGAAGTGTGGTTTTGATTGGCTTACTGTAGCAAATGTACTTATGTGTAGAAGGATGTATC
Source organism: Astyanax mexicanus (assembly GCF_023375975.1). Lineage (NCBI taxonomy): Eukaryota > Metazoa > Chordata > Actinopteri > Characiformes > Acestrorhamphidae > Astyanax > Astyanax mexicanus. The sequence continues at coordinate 4,674,931 of NC_064419.1, read as the reverse complement.
CCCAACTAATCGATTATTAATAATCGATTTTTAGCGATTTAATTGATTTATTTATTGCAGCCCTACTTTTATTACGTTGTCTGTGGCATACATTCCTTTGGTTTAAAGCCCCCAGCTTTAAGCTGAGCAGATGAACTGTGTTCTCTGGAATGATGGGATAGGTTTGGCAATGCCAGCACCTTAATTTGGACGTTAGTGACTTTTACTCCAACAAAAGCAGATACTCAATTTAATGCACTTAAAGGAGAACTCTGGTGTAAAATGGACTTTTGGTGTAGTAAAACATGATAAAACGTACTTCCCTATGATGAATATCACACCTCGGTTCTCCCACAGCTTTCTGAGATCCAGCAATTTTGTGCAGTTTGAACAAACAGCCTAGAAGGGGTTTTAATGGGGCATATTCTTGCCTCGGACACGTTTTCATGTATACAGACGGCATGTACTTCCGTCAACATTACGTACTTTCACTCTAATGATAAAGAGACCAGAGGTGGGAGAAAGACTGTGGAGAGACAGCCTACTTATTTAAATAACCCCGCCCCCAAGGGCTGCCTTCACAGAGCTATGGTCCCGCCCATACAGTAATTGGTCCCACCCCGGCTAGGTGTAACCCAGCCCTTTTACACACCAATAACCACACTTTTTTGAAAAAATTAATTCAAAACAGAGGTTACACTAGCTGTAGAATTACAGTATATTGGGAAAAAATGTGATTGAAAGTTGTTTGTTTTGCCATTGAAACCTGTGGGAATGGGTGGTGTTACGCAGCTTTCTGCAACCGAACAGCAGGGGGTGCCCGACCTGTGGTGGCTCCACTTTTATAAGACGACGCTCTGCCCAGCTATATACACTCTATGGAATAAACAATGACTGAGAAGGTGTCCCAAAACTTTTGCTTATATAGTTTATACGACACCACAGCATTATGACTATATATTTGTGTATTTTTTTTTATACAGGGCGACTGAACAGTGGCTGCCCCTCCACCCTCCTCAACTCGGCCCCCCCTGTCCCCTCTGATGGACCGCATGAGGAAGATCAAACGGCAGCTGTCCCTGACGCTGCGGGGGGGCAGCAGTGGGGAGAAGAGCCTGAACGACACCATCAGCTCGCAGGACGCTGGAGCTCACAGTGACTCCGGTACAGTACAGCACACACACACACACACACACACACACACACACCTACACTGCAGCACAAACCCTGCCTTAAACCACATACACTCTCTCACACACGCACTCATCCCAGCTCCACACCCACGATGCACTGCAGCTCATCGGCTAAAACTGACTCACAGCATAGTACAGCTCACATCCTTGAGATTTATGATGAAACCATTAATATCTTATTAATATCTTCAAGGTGTGTGAGTTCAGAGCTCCTGAATCCCACGTTTCCACCCCCGTTTGCTCGATGATCAACTCTAGGTCCATTAAACTGAACACCTCATTATTAGCAATGCACTGAAATGAACATTTTGTCTGAAACCAAACAACAAAAAAAACATTTGGCCAATTGATAAATACTGAATACAGAACACCATTAAATAACAAAATAATCTAAATCAAACAAAAAAAGCAATTACAAAGCTAAAGTTTAAAAATATTTATTGAACACTTAACTGTTAACTTTTTGTATCTCAGCAGGCATACCAACAAAAAAAACATTACATTTACCTCAGGAGTGCCATACCTCAACATTTCTGTTCTCACCTGAACAGGGCAATTTTAGCACTAAATTAGCCTCAGCAGTGCTGTTCTAGTTATGAATAGAGAAATAAAAAAATCTGTAACCACAGATAAATATCCCACCCACTACAGTGGTCAAAGAATATATACAAGAAAATATAAATATAAAAACTATACAAATTTACCTCAGCAGTGCAAATTTTGTACTTAATTTGCCAGTACTATTCTAATTATGAATTTACTTTAGCAGTGAAATTTTAGTACTAAATTAGTCATATATGTTTACCTCAGCAGTGCTGTTCTAATCATACATTTACCTAAGCTGTGCAATTTTAGTACTACATTTACCCCTTAAGTGCTGTTCTAGTCATGAATTTACCTCAGCAGTGCTTTTCTAATCCATAAATATACCTCAACAACGTCATTATAATCCATAAATATACCTCAACAACGTCATTCTAATCCATAAATGTACCTCAGCAGTGCTACTCAGTGCTTCTGTGCTACATTAGAACAGAAAGTAGAACTTAAGGCAGTATGCTGCTGTTACTCCAGCTGTTTGATTCGATAATTAGTACTCTCAGGATTATTGATTATTACCCTTTTGTTCAGGTCAAAAAATAATCCAAAGACTTATTCCGTCATCATTTTGTGTTAGTTATAAAACAAACACACACACACACACTGAGTGTCCGAGTGTGTGAAGAGCGTGCAGTGAGAAACTGGAATGAATAAAAGAGTGCCGACTGTATGTTCATGTAAACTTCGGCTTCCTCCTTCTTGCTATTTTCTGACCAATCATCAGCATGTTTACTTCAGCATGGCTGCTCATCTCTGACCAATCAGCTGCCGCCTGCTCCGTCAGAATGAATTACTTACTCATCTCACCCTTTCAATGAAGCGTCTTGAGTTCTCTGACCCGGCTCCGTCACTCACACATGTAGGGTAGAGAAATATGAGCCTGGTTTACAGGGCGCTCACAGGGTCGGGTGACGTGCCCTGCGAGGAGATATGACAGGAAATTATAAAGCTTATGATGATAATGAGATTAGTCTCATGCTGTACATGCTGTATTATACAGTGCAGTAAAAGGTTAGGAGTGATAGTGTTACGCTGGTCTGTGAATTCTCCAATGCAGAACATTAATAAACCAAAAGAAACATTTCCAATACAGTTTACATTACATTTATAATTACAGACAGTTATACATTTCTGTTATACATGAAGATGAATGAGTTGTTCATTACTGCTCAACCACTGAATTATGCAGAATTTTACATTTAATTCTGTAACAGTATTTAAATATTCAATAAAGTATGGGCACTATTTGGTCCAGTTAAAGGTACTCTGATTGGTTTGAACCCTCAGTGCAGTTCGATAGCAGGTGTTTAAAAAAAAAAAAAAAAAAAAACAGTATTCGGACCCGGGGCAGATCAGAACAACTGGATTGAGACCTGCTAGAGGAGGTCAAATATATAATTTTTGTATTGGAGCATAACTGCTGATATATTATCCAGACAATTCTAATTACCACAGCTGTGAACAAACGCTGTCTCTGCTGCTGCTCCATGCCGCTCAGTCTGTGCTGCATTCACTGCTTGCAGCTGCGTGACTCTGTTTACTATTATTTTTACTATATTTAGTCAAATAAATATATTTTATTTATTCCGGGTTTTGTCACATCGCCAAGAGTATCTTTATCATGAAAATACGATGAAATATTGTGATATTATTTTAGGAGCATTTCTCCCACCACTATTAGCTACTGTAAATACTGGAAATGATGACCTATAATGTGGTTTCTATGATTAATTATTTTATATCTATTATAAAAGATTCAGTATCCCACATATCCTCTTGAGACCCTGTGTCCTCATATGAGGACATTACATTTCTGATTCTCTAAACCATGAGACTTCTTAATTTTTTAAAACATTGACCCTTTGGCCTCATACAGAGACACTGCCCGTACCATCTAGTGGTCACAACATGACAACATGACACTCAATTGTTTGCAAACAGAAGGCAGGAAGCCCAGTCAAAGGTTTTTACAGCCATTCCAGACAAAATAGGGCCAGGTAAAATTATCCTTCACTTCTATGTTTGAAACTAGTTTATTTTCTTCCTTTTTAGCACTAATTGTGTCCTTCTGATCCCAAATGGCAATGATACTTTTTTAATTGTTATAATAAATAAATAAATAAATTATATATATATATATATATATATATATATATATATATATATATATATATATATATATTTTATTTATTTTTTTTTTTTTTTTTTTTTTTTTTTGCAAAAATGACTTCCTACAAAGACAAAGATTAGTTTTTATACTTCTTAGGTCGTAGTAATCCCAAATAGCTAGGAGAAATTAAAAATGTCAGGCAAATGTCCAGGTCTCAGGAGGATATATATAGTGCAGGCCCACATGCTGCAGGTATTTAGAGTTTAAAGGGATATAAAGTGATATTAGAGTGATTATTGTGTTGCTGTTATTTTGTCACCAGTGTTAAATTGTAATTTTCTGCCCAGCTGTGATTGATGATGGGGTGTGTATCAGATCAGGCTCAGCATGCTTTATTTTTCTTTGCTCGTTTGGAGCACTCTGGCTCTGATCCAAACCAATTTGTGGGATTGGTGAAGTCCGGCTGGTCTGATGATGATGATGAACGGCTGTGTGTGTTTTATTATAATGCGCCGGCGCTGATCCGCTCGTGTTTTAACACACTGTACGGACAGCAGAGGGAAATGCGGGCTCGGGTTCGGGCCGAAATCGCTGATCCCCTGTTTTTGGCATCGCTGGTTCTGTGTGTACTAACACTTACAGTGTTCCTTATCAATTGATCCTGTTTATCAGTTTATTATTAACATGTTTATTTGCTGAATTTAATGCATGCAATACTGCGTGTTTGTGTGTTTTCCCTGTTGATTTATTGATTTTAATTTGATGTTTCCCTTTTCTTTTCTTCTTCCCTCTCTTCCTCTTCTCTTTTCCCTCCCCGTCTCCCCCTCTTTCCTGTCACTCCCCCTCTCCCCCTCCCCTCCTCCTCCTGCTGCTGGTTTTAACCCACTGTTTTATTATACTGTTTTATCACACGCTGCATTTCATTTTGTTTCTCCGGCTGGTAAACTGCTACATCCCATCCTACACCTCCTCAATCATCCGCCCCCTCCATCCTCCTTTCCCTCATCATCCTCCAATCATTCTCTCTCTCCCTCCCTTGTGCTCTCTCTCTCTCTCCACCCACACATTAATCGTTTTTTCACTCGCATTTTCTATCTTCATCTCCAACCCCTGTATTTCAATCCTCACTCTTTCTTTCTATCTATCTTACCCTATCTATCTTACCCATTTTTAATTTTCTCTTTTCTTTTTCTATTTTACTTTCTTATTTTACTTTTTCTATCCTCATTCTCTCTCTCTTCCCCTCTTTCTTCTCATATCTTTCTCTTCTTATATTTATTTTTTTTCTCTTTTCTCATATCTCATTTCTTTCTCTTTTTTCTTTTCATCTCTATTTTTTTCCTCTTTTTGTCTTTTTTTCTGTCGTCTCTCGTTTTCTTCTCTCATTTCTTTTCGCTATTTTTGTATTTTTTGTTTGCTCTATCTTTCTATATAAATCTTTCTCTTTTCGTTTCTTTCTATCTTCTCTACTGTTCCTTTCTTCCATTTTTCTTTTACCCTCTCTTCTTTTTCTTCCTCTTTCTCTTTTTCTCTCTCCTTATCTCTCTTTCTTTGTTACTCTTTGTTACTGTTTCTTTTATTCTTTTTTTCTCTCTCTTCTCTACTATTCCCTTCATTGTTTTGTTCTTTTATCCTCCACCTCTCTCTCTTTCTCTTCATTCTTTTATCTTTTTCTTCTCTGATCTATCTCTTTTTCTCTTATCTCTTTTTTCCTCTTGTTTCTTTTTTTTGTTTTTGTTCTTTTTTTTCTTTCTCCTCTCTCTGCTCTACTGTTTTCTTCTCGCTTTTTTGTTCCTTTTTTTCTATCCTCCACCTCTCTCTTTGTTTATCTCTTTCTCTTCCTTCTTTTCTCTTTTCTTGTCTCTCTTTTTTTGTTCCTCTTATTTCTTTTCTTGTTTTTGTTCTTTTTTCTCCCTCTCTTCTCTCTTCTCTAACGTCCACCTTTTCTCTTCTTCTCTCTCATTATCTATCTCTTTCTTTGTTCCTCTCGTATCTTATCTTCTCCCCTCTCTCTCTCTCTCTTTATTCCCACATGATGCTCTGTCACTTCCTATGCCCTTGTCCTCCCTGTGCCCTCCCCTCTCCTCTCCTGCTCTGTGTGCCCCCCCCCCCCCCTTTCCCCCCCTCTCCCTCTCTCCCAGAGGCCATGCCAGGTGGGGGCAGTGCCAGTCTGCGTGGGTCAGTGAGAGGAGCGGGCGGCTCCTTCAGCATGCACTCACTCCTGCAGTCCTACAGCAGTGCCCTCCGCCGCCCGCGCAGCCTGGGCCGCAGCCTCAGCTCCTATCTCAACCACACCACACGCCTGGGTACACACACACACACACACACAAACACACTTTGCATTAGCCATCAAAGACACACCATCTGTAGCAGCTGTGCAGCCTGGGCTCCAGCCTGAGCTCTTATCTCAGTAACCTGCTCAGTACACACACCTGTTTAAGGTAGTCAGTCATGTCCAGTGAAGATCTCCTGTGTTCTCTGTTCTGGTGAGTTTTTAACCTGGTTGATCGGGTCAGACCTGTTTTGGAAGAGATTCCAGATGCCGAGAATAGAGTATAGATTTCCTCATACCATACCCATGCCAGTGCAAATAAATTTTAGTGTGCGGCACATAGTCATGCCAGGTAACCTCTAGAATGTGCTAAAGGGAGCCTGTATAAATCTCCAGACCTCCAGGGACTGGATGGGACATCTGTAACTGTAGGACAGTAGGACAGTCTGATGGACCACAACCTTGAGCAACAAATCAAAATCTTTAAATCTGAAAGAAAAAGCTTTAAAATGCTTCAAATGCTTTAAAAGTTTTCTGATGATGTCACAAGTTATGTGAAGACGTGTCTAACAATCCTAAATTGTCACCACTGGACCTACTGGTAGTTCTCATCAGAGCTTCTGTTAATATGCAGCATCTACCATCAGAAAGAAACCAAACCAGTTTGATTTTAATGGGAGGCATGCAAAGAGAAAACCATTTCTGTCAAAAAAAAATTATATATATATATATATCTCACTTCTACTGTAATATTTCACACTCTTGCACCCAGACTGGGATTGAAAAAAACTGGCGGACCAGTGAGTTTTTCGGCGCTCTCAGTCACATGACATCGCGTTCAGTAGCTCCTCCATTTCCACTCGCTGTTGTGTTTACGTGGATCTCTGTGGAAACGCGCGCCCAAAGTGTAATTACGGTGCGTGGCAGTGGACAAATAGCTATTTTATTTAACATGAGGAGACAAAACTCAGAAATATGCGTCAGAGGACGTCTGAGAAAAACACGGACATGGTCGTTCAGGACGGGAATAAAATCACAAAGGACCCCCATAAAAGAGAAAATTACCCCAGGACCCCCTGAGAAACTAATCTAACCCAGATAGAGCTTAAGGTTTTCCACAGACCAAAGACCAGAGGATAGGTATGTCACAAACCAAACACATTTAAGCATTTGAGTTACATTAAGCACAATTTGAGTTACAATTTCATGGATTTAATCATAAAATCCAGTGTGAATTATACACTGTATCAGAGAATGCTTGAGGAAAAGGTGGCACCATCTGTTCAAAAACTGAAGCTGCAGCAGAAGTGGACCATGCAACAAGACAACAACTCAAGACATTCCAGCAAATACTCCTCCAAGGACTGGCTCAAAAGAAAGAAAAAAAAAGAAAGAAGAGTTCTGGAATGACCAAGTCATTGACCGAAGACCAAAAATCTGAAATAAATATTCCAAACATAACCCACAGAAAGAATTCTGCATGGAGGAATAGGAAAACGTTCTTTCAGTCAAAGCGTCAAATTGTATTACCAGCTATTAGAAGTATAAGGTGTCCTAACTTTTTTTTTCTTTTTTCTTCATTATATTTTACAACTTAAATAAAACTCAAATGTCCATATGTCTAGGTTCAAAAAGTATGCAATTGTGACGCAGCCTTTATATTCATTATTAAGCCGTAGAGATCTAGGTGTTGGCGTGTGGTGAGCACCGTTGAGTAAGGTAGAACAGAGCTGCTCTGTAACTGATCACACCTGAGTCGTGTTCTTAAGCAAATGAGCGAGCCGACTGGAGAGAGCAGCCAGTGGCTCAGGTGTTTAGTAAGAGTGTGTGCTGAGGAGTGTAGAGTTTGAGGAAGAGGAAGAGGAGTGGGGGAGTTTGATGGCCCAGAAAACTGTAAGTATGAAGTTTTTCGTAGCAGATTGTCCTTCAGTGAGGACAAACCGAATGCCGGTTTTTGAATTAGTATAGCAGGGAAATTGCTAAGTACCCTTGTAATGGAGGCACACAGTGTGTATTTTAGTCCCTGTAGGAGAGGAGTATCGGCAATAGAATAAGAGACTCTAGGAGATGGTCGACGATGCAGAACCACAAGTCCAGGGGGTGGGGCTGGATCTTATCCAACTCCTCCTACATTGTGTTTTTTTTTTATTGGTCTGAAGCAGATCGGACCCTAATCCTATCACTTGCCCTATCCCTTGGACCTAAGGGGAGAGTTGGATCAGATCCAGCCTCTTCCCCTGGACTTGTGGTTCAGCAGCAAGTGGTATTTGGACTCTTGGGCAAACATGATCCTATTGGCACCATGCCTACTGTCAGATGTGGTCCAGAGGTAGTATTGTGTTTTCTGGAAAGTTGGTGCTCCATCCAATGCTTTGAATTGTGATGATTTGGGGAATTGCCATTAAAGTAGGGTGGTAATAATCACCCAAAATCTTGACCTCACAAAAACAATAGAGATTCTTTAATGCCCTCAATGCCTTAAAACACACACACTGCCTGTCCCAAACACTCTAATGTTTGGTTGAACCACCTTAAGCTTTGGTTGCAGCAAACATTCACTGTAGCATTGTTTCAATAAGCTTCTGCAATGTCACAACTTTTATTTTAATCCAGTGTTGCATTAATTTCCACCAAGATCTTGCAAGATCCGACCGTTGCGCGAAGCCTTTTCCAGCACATCCCAAGGTCTGGACTCTGTGGTGAACTCTCTCAAACCATGTGTGAAAATGATGATCTCATGCTCCCTGAACCCTGAACTCTTTCACAATTCCAGCCCCATGAATCCTGGCATTGTCATTGTCTTGGAATATGGCCGTGCCATCAGGGAAGAAAAAATTGATCCATTGATGGAATAACCTGGTCTATATTCAGTATATTCAGGTAGTCAGCTGACCTCATTCTTACAGCACATACTGTTGCTGAACCTAAACCTGCAGACCAACTGCAGCATCAACCAACCAACCTCACATCATTTAAAACAATGATAAAACAAGTGTCCCATCTATTGTATTAGGAATAACTTGTGTATGTGTGTGTGTATTTATGTATGTGTGTGTATTTATGTATGTGTGTGTGCATACAGAAATAGTCCATGAAGATGTGAAGATGGGTTCAGATGGTGAAAGCGACCAGGCTTCAGCCACCTCATCCGACGAGGTGCACAGTCCGGTCCGGGTCCGGCTGCGGAACAATCCGGGACGCAAGATTTCCACTGAGGTACATCCACGTTCCCGATCCCTCCCTCGGCGTGATGTGGGAGCAGGGCAGTGTAAATAATGCACGCAGTGGTGATTAAATAAAGAGCTGTTTTCTTTAGAACTGCAGTCGTGCAGCTGGCAGCGGGCGCTCAGTAAAAGGGGTGTTAGTGGGCTTTGACGGACAGGTGTAGTTGAGCGTAAATTATGCAAAGAGCCGACTGTTTTCACACGGATCCGTTAACCCTCTGCTCACTCAACCGCGCCTTGTGTTTCCTAGCACAGTGCCCCTGATCTGATGAATTTGGTGCAGTGGATTATAAGTCGCACTATCAATAAACGCCTATTTTCTGGTCCGGATTATAAGGCACATTATGCGAAACTAGTAAGGAACAGGGGTGTTGCCATGTTTTTCCTTCTAATTTAGCAGGTCTCGTCACTGGGTGGGAAGACCTTTTAAGCTAAGCTAAGTTAAATAAACAAAACTGAGCAACATCTACCCACTCAGAGCAAGAGAGAGTAAGACCAATTGTGCTCTTTCAGGGCTTTGGTTTCTGACGGCAAGCTGCATGGCCGGGATTCTAACCAGCGTAAAGCATGATTTTATTTAAATTATTAAATTTAAACTATCTATCTAAGTACGTGTTTTTGATGAATCAACAAGCTGCACTAGATGATCACAGTCATGCTGTTCCATTAATTGCGAAGTCTCTACCACAAAATTTGCATCACTTTAGACAGCTGGACCACTTGATGTCCTTCATAGTTTAATGAACTAAAGATTTTTACCATTTTATCCATTCAGGGCATATAAAATTACATTAAGTTTTTTTAGGCAACTGCACTTTCTAAGAATGTAATGTAGTTACAGATGGGAAGGATTCAATAATGTATTAATAAAGTGTTTTTGTGTGTGTTTTTTTCTCTCTTTTTCTCAGGATATTAATAAGAGGCTGTCTCTGCCAGCTGATATCCGGCTGCCGGATGGTTATCTGGAGAAGTTCAGTTTGAACAGTCCGCTGTTCGATAAGCCGCTGAGCCGGCGGCTCCGCAGAGTCTCTCTGGTAATTTTACTGTGGAGAATTTTGTCCACTCATCACTGACCAATCACTGTCTTTCCTACTGACCTTACTAACTTCTACTGATCACTTCTAGTGTTTACTACTGACCACATATATGCTACTGACCACTGCCTCATATATACCACTAATACTAAGCTTTTTTTTACTACTTTTTTATTCTTTATTATTTGTATTCCATTTTCTCCCCAATTTACATGGCCACCTACCCAACCCACTCATTAGGACTCCCTACTATCACTACTGATGCCCCAACACACTAGGAGGGTAAAGACTAGCACATGCCTCCTCATCCAATGTGTCTTTACTACTGTCTAGATATATCGTTTAAGCATCGTCATCATTGCGATGTGTGCATGGGCAATAGTCACATCGCAGGACAGGCGATGTCACTTAAGGCAATGAAATCAAGCACGTCATGTTGCAATATTTTGATTCTTGACACAAGAAGTAGATACACAGCGCTGTCTCTGTGTCTGTGTGAGTGACGGGCTGCTGCTGCCTGAGAAGCGAGAGGGGGGGGCAGTAGTAAACACGAGGTAACCGCACGCATGGCCTCAATCCACATGGTTGGGCACGTGCTTGTAAACGTGGGCACGTGTTGAAAGCTGTGCACCTCAGTCCAGCACAGTTTTTTTTATGCAGATATTTCCAGTTACAGCTGAATTCACGCTTCTAATACCAGAAAAACAAACGCTCTTATTTTCATTTTAAAAAGACATTTAAATAACAGATTAAATAACTACAGCTGATTACTGTAGTTTTGCTGGTTTCCTCGGGTTTTGAGTTGAGCTCGGCGCTGACTCAGCTCTTGATTGGTCTGGACGTGAGTCAGCGTGTAGGTGGGGGTGGGGCTAGTGACGTCATGGGCCCTGCATTGTTTAATATTGCGATATACAGGGGTTTGGTCAACGTAACTGAAACACATGTCATTTTAGTGTGGGAGGTTTCATGGCTTAATTGGAGCAGCCTGGTGGCCAATCTTCATTAATTGCACATTATTGCACCAGTAAGAGCAGAGTGTGAAGGTTCAATTAGCAGGGTAAGAGCACAGTTCTGCTCTAAATATTGCAATGCACACAACATTATGGGAGACATACCAGAGTTCAAAAGAGGACAAATTGTTGGTGCACGTCTTGCTGGAGCATCTGTAACCAAGACAGCAAGTCTTTGTGATGTATCAAGAGCCACGGTATCCAGGGTAATGTCAGCATACCACCAAGAAGGACCAACCACATCCAACAGGATTAACTGTGGACGCTGTAAGAGGAAGCTGTCTGAAAGGGATGTTCGGGTGCTAACCCGGATTGTATCCAAAAAAGATAAAACTACGGCTGATCAAATCACGGCAGAATTCAATGTGCACCTCAACTCTCCTGTTTCCACCAGAACTGTCCGTCACCACAATAAATTATTGTGGTTTAAAAACCAGGTGTTTCAGTTTCATTGTCCAACCCCTGTATATCGTCGAAAAAAAGAACATTTGCAATGTAAATTTTTTTCAATATCGTGCAGCCCTATGTCTCCCTCAATGTCCTTAATATTGTCCCATCCATATCCCTACTGCATTCTCCTTTGTCCTTTCTGCTGACCCCTGGCTGCTGTGTACTTCCTGACCTCATCCTGTTCTTACTTCTGACCACTCACTGTATTTACATGCTTATGATGACTCAAATGTCTGTGATTCTCCCTTTCTTATTCCTCTCTACTTCACTACCTCCCTCACACACACACACACACCGATCCCATTCTTGGCCTTGTGTTCCTGCTTGTCTTATTTATTCAGGGTCAAAGCCGAGAGCACGCCGCTGCACATTATCAGCAGTGTGTGCTGTTAGCTGTGTCGGGGCTCTGGGTTCACTGAAAGGGATGAGAGAAGCTCAGGGATGTTTCAGTGATGTTTAGTGGCTCTCTTTCCGGGCGTTCCTGCGGCAGAGCCGTGCGGTACAGTGGGATTTAAGTGCAGGCGGAGACATTAGGAGGGTTAGGACTTATTAATGTGTCAGGAAACAATAAAGGAGCACAAAGCCTGAAGCTTTAGTTCGTCGTACAGTCTTTTCATAATCTCTGTTCTTGTCCTGCTCCATTCTCCTCTGGCTTTGTGTTTTACCTGCTGTAACACACCTAATTCAACTCTACTTTAATAGGAATAAAAGGGGGAAGGGGGTGTTAGAGGAGAGTCAGAACTTTATGGACTCTTTATAAAAAATAGTGTCACCCAGAAAGTGAAAATAGTGTTTGATTGATTGTAATGTTGGAATCAGTTTTCGAAAGGAAAATAATATTGTCAGAAACATTTAATTAATAAAAATGATTCCGCTCCTATATAGATAATAGGGGTGGGAATCGTTTACTATCTCACGATTCGATTCGATTCCGATTTTGGGGGCCACGATTCGATTCAAAATCGATTTTTGATTCAAAACGATTTGAATTATAAAAATGTCTGCTTCTGGCTTATGAATCTTATTGAAAAAAAACCCTCCATAATATACACTGGTCCTGGAGCAAGTAATGTGTTACAAAAACAATAAAATGTGCAGGAATGTGGGTCCTCAGTGACAGAGAAATCACTGGGATATCACAATGACGTTAATGAACAATAAATAAATAATAAATAACACTGCTTTATTACCAGGCTACTAGCGGTGGTGTGTAGGTGACGCTGCTGGGCTGATGTGATGATAGCAGTGAAGCGCTAAAGTTCAGGAGCAGCTGCTGATTAACTAGTTAATTTAAGGTCGTTGTATTTCTTCAGAAAGGGGGCAGGAGGTGGAGAAATTAATTCATATTGTCCATTCCTTAATTCCTCTGTGATGAGGAGCTGAAATTAGCTCTGATTAGCTTATTGTTATTTTTCCGTTCCGCCTTAAATGCTGCAGCCCGCTGCCACCTGTAGCGTTATTTAAGGTGGAACTGGAAAGTTAGCTAGTTAGCTAGCTAACAGTTACTGAAACTAACTACTAGCGATCTTTTTTATGCTTGTTATGAAGCATTCTGCCATAAAACATTGAAACTACACGTTAATCTAAGGTAATATAGTGCTTGTTCTGCCATCTTACCGGTGATTCTCAAACACCTACGCTCTGTGTGTGTCTGGAAGATCTCCGTTTGAAGGGACAAGCCCTATCCCCAGGGTTGCCAGGTCCAACAAAAATACCCAGCCCAAAATCAGTCTAAAACCCGCCCCTCAGAATCGATTTTGGGACATTTTAAATCGATTCTGAATCGTAGTAAATGAGAATCAAGATTCTTATGTGAATCGATTTTTTGGCACACCTCTAATAGATAAATCTTATTTTAAAGTCTTATTTATTGAGCTACAACTGCAAAAGAAGTGTGTAACATGTTGAGTTGTAGAGGTTCCTAATGGTGTCCTGTAATTATCCATCCTATACTTCTTAAATATTCTCAGTTACACAGTTCCGTCTTGTTTTGCTGTGGAGGTGGAGTGTTGGTATTGCGTCTAATAGCACATATTTTTAATTAGAGATAATTGGCTGTTAATGCGGCTGGCAAATGCCATAGTATGTGTGTTCAACAGCATCAGTACCATATTTTTCGTACTATATGACGCACCTAATTTTAAGCTGCACTATCAATGACTGTATATTTTCTGGCCTATTTTCATACATAAGGTCTAACAGATTATAAGGCACAGGATGTGACACTAGTAAGGAACAGGGGTGTCGCCATGTTTTCTTTCTAATTCAGCAGGTCTCGCCGCTAAGCTAAGTAAACGACACTGTGATTTAAAACTCTTTAAAATTCAAACGAGCGCTGGATGTTAATCTACATAGATTCCTCATCTGAAAACCGTTTGAGAGAATAAAGCTCTTCTGTTTAATTACATTAAACTTAGATTTCCAGATTACCACAAAGGCTAGGTGCCACAGCATTAGCATTAGTGACTAAGTGGTTAGCATAGTCCCACATAGCTTGTTTTAACGTGGTAAACACAGGCTACATGCCGTTAATACTCCCCTCTAAACGGCAAAAGAGCTAGCGCTTAGCACAGGTAGCAGCTTATGATAATACTGCTCCAGCAGTGATAGCCGAGGTTAGCAGCAGACAACAGGCAGATAATACTCACCTCTGAATAATGAAAGAGCTAGTTCTTAGGGCGCTTAGCGGCTAATGCTAATACTGCTCCAGCCCCGGAGCTGGAGAAACTTCACTAAGTTGAGTGGCTTTACTGCTCCTTATTTCCTGACTGGGTAAATTCATACATGGCACACCAGATTAAAGGTGATTTTTGGGAAAATTAAAAGATTTTAAATGCACTTTATAGTGTAAAAAATACGGAAAATGAACAGCCAAGGTAAAGCCAGTGATTGCTGGACTTAATGTAACTTTTAACCCTTTGGCGCAGCTACACACTAAGTTTCATTCCTGTTAGTTGATTCTTTCTCTGGGTGTAACTATTTTTTATTTGACATTCAGTGTACGAAATGTACTGTAGAGAAACTGAGGGAACAGATTTAAGCCCTGTTTACTGTACTGGTTACATAAGCTCTTTGGTATAGGGTTATCACATAGCACACAGGGCCAGATTTAATGACTTTGTCTGATGCACACAGAGCCGGGTTTCCAGATATGGAATACTTCTGGATGTCACTGTCGGATTAAAGAAGTCTGACAGCAGAGGCGCTCCATTAAAAATAGTTTTTAATCTTAGATTAACTCTTAACCAGCCAGAAGCTGCCAGAGGGTTCAGGCATCTGTTCTTTAATCTTATACACTGACACGGCAAAAAAAAAGACAGAAACTAGTATTGAGGCAAGCCACAATAATTACATTATTGACTTGTAGTACAATGCATTTGCACAACCTCAATTAATTTATTTATCGAGGAATGCACATAATTAAAATGAGCCGGTACGCCAACAATAAAACACTGGTTTTGTTTGATTATATTTTATTTATTTATATATATATATATATATATATATATATATATATATATATATTTGACCTTAATATCAAATTATACTATGTTTTTCTTAGCAAGCAGAGCATATTAAAAAAAACTGGAATGTTTACTTTAAAAATTGCGGGTTCATTTTATTTATTCATTTGATTTTAGGAATATTTTTTAAAAATGCTTTATTTCAGTCTGAAGGTCTGACTTTTCTCAAGAATTAAAATTTAAAAACAATGTAATTGTCATATTTTTAGGCTATGAAGTAATCATTATATTAGTGGCATAAAATGGTCTTAAAATGAAATTAATATCGTTTATCAAAATTATTATAGGGCAATGTATCGTCCACACAAATATAGTTATTGTGAAATGCTACTAGTATCTTATTGCATGTCCTAATGAAGCTCCAAAATTCAATGATTTTCAATGATCAATGAAATAATTTTTAATTTAACACCACTTAAACTTTCTTCTTATCTCAGCTGTACCTCAGATCAGATGCTCAGCTTTTATTCCTTTAGCTCTGGTTCTGTGTGACTAATTTTGCTAACAAACACACATTCAGAATTGCTGAAACCTTTGACCATGAATAAATATATGAGTATTATGAGTTATGTGAGATATATTGTGTTTTGGTTTGCAGTCGGAGATCGGGTTTGGGAAGTTGGAGACCTACGTAAAACTGGATAAACTAGGAGAGGTAAGTCTGTGTGTGTTCATTTTGTTAAAGCATTTATACACTGAGTTCGACATGCAGTGAGGGGTGGGGTAGTAAGTCCTGATAAACCTCCCTATACAATGCTATAATAAATTGCATATATACAGTTCCAGTCAAAGGTTTGAACATACCATTGTTTCAGTGTTTTTTTTTATTATTTCTTCATTTAAATTATTTTCTTTATTGCAGATTAACCTGAAAGATATGAAAACAAATTATAAAACATATTCTTGCTTAACAATTTTAATGTACAGAATAATTCTGCATATGTTCCTGTATAGCTTTAATATAGTCTTCAATATAGTCTTCAACATAATTTACATTGTAACAAATCTTGAAAAAAAAAAGAAACACATTAAATAAGAGGTTTGTCCTAACTTTTGACTGGTGCTGTGTGTGTATATACATGGTCACTTAGAAGCCTTCATTTGACAGTCAATCGATTAGAAAAAAAATAGGATTAATTACATGATTTATTGAGATGAATTGCACCTTTTCACCTTGTTAAGAGCTTTCAGAAATGGGTAATTAAATGTAAATAAAAGAATCAATGTTTGATTGGCAAAATGAAAAATATGAGAAAATAAATAAAAAGTAACCTACCTTCTGAATTCAACAGGATTATATTGTTAAATATTTAATTAATTAATTAATTAATTAAATAAATAAATAAATAAATATATATTTTTATATATGTATAATAGTTACATCACCAGGCCCTGGTGAACTTTGTAATGTAATTTTATTTGTTCATTAAAAAAACATTTACGTGTCGTTTTTTTTTTTTTTTTTTTTTTTTTTATGTTTTCAGATTTTTCACATGTTAATGTTATGTTAACGTATTGTAATTCTTGCAGTTGTTTTATAATCTGACTAAGAAAATATAACATCCTCTTATTTTATTGCCCAAAATAAAAATTTACGAAATGTAATATTTTAGATTGTTCACAATATCTAAATGAATAATTGGTTTTTGAGGAGCTTTTAAATAAATGAGCGTATCCTTTCCTTTCAGGGCACGTACGCCACGGTGTATAAGGGCCGCAGTAAACTCACCGATAACCTGGTGGCTCTGAAAGAGATCCGGCTGGAACACGAGGAAGGAGCTCCCTGCACTGCCATCAGAGAGGGTGAGTCACAGCCCACAACACAGAACCCAGAAACTGCCCCGTACCAAAGAGTGCAGCTAAATATAGAGGAGTACCGGAGCGACCCAGTCTACTGAATCTGCTTAACACAGTTCCAGAGCTCCGGCCGGGCTGATGGAGGACGGACGGGTCACCTGGGCTGTGTGTGTAGAGGTTACTGGAGTAGAGCTGGGTGATATAACTTAAAAACTCATATCTCTGAGTCAATAAAAGCAGAATAAACTCTTTTAAATACCCTTATTTTCAGAGAAAACAGTGGATCAGCAGATGTCCCAATACTTTTGTCCATTTTGAGTCTTTTTCTCTTTCTCTCTTCAGTTTCTCTGCTGAAGGATCTGAAGCATGCCAACATCGTGACCCTGCATGACATCATACACACGCAGAAGTCTCTGACGCTCGTGTTTGAGTACCTAGTGAGTCACACACACACATACACACTGTTTAAAGACACAAGTACATCCCACTCAGCACCAACACACTCCATCACACTCATTTAGCCATTTAAAAAAAAAATAATATCATTGAAGTTTATTTATTTTATTTCAGTAATTCAGTTAAAAATGTAAAATTCATATGTTATGTAGATGTATTACACACAGAGTGATCTATTTTATTGTTGATGATTATGGCTTACAGCCAATGAAATCCCAAAAATCAGTGTCTCGGAAATTTAGAATATTATATAAGACCAATTCCTACTTTTGGCAGTATGGGCGGTGTTCCAAGTCCTGCTGGAAAATGAAATCCACGTCTCCATCTCCATCAAAGTTGTCAGCAGCAGAGGGCAGCATGAAGTGCTGTAAAATTTTGTGGGAAAACAAAACTGCACTGACTTTAGACTTGATAATAAAACACAGTGGATCAACACCAGCAGATGACATGTCTCTCCTCCAAAACCATCACTGATCAGAAATTAAATTAAGTGTTACATTTCATTTGTAAATCAAGGGAGCAGAGTCTGGAGGAAGAGTGGAGAGACACACAGTCCGAGCTGCTTGAGGTCTAATGTGAAGTTTCTACAATCAGTGATGGTTTGGATAAAGAGACATGTCTGTCATCTGCTGGTGTTGATCCACTCTGTTTTATTATCAAGTCTAAAGTCAGTGCAGTTTTGTTTTCCCACAAAATCTTACAGCACTTCATGCTTCTTCCCTCTGCTACTGACAACTTTTATAGAGATGCGGATTTCAGATTCCAGCAGGAGTTGGCACACTGCCATCAGTACCAATTGGTCTTATATAATATTCTAGATTTCTGAGACACTGATCTTTGGGTAATAAACGATTTAATAGATCACTCTGTGTTTAATACATCTATATAATATACGAGTTTCACATTTTAAGAACTGAATTACTGAAATAAAGTAACTTTTTAATGATATTCTACTTTTATTTTTGAGAAGCACTAGTATAAATTCTATCCTCCTGTTAAAACTCTGTATTTATGATGTTCAGGATAAAGATCTGAAGCAGTACCTGGATGACTGTGGGAACTGTATCCACATGCACAACGTTAAGGTGAGAACCAGAGCACACGCTAAAAGCAGCAGTGCTCCAAAATAGCACATTTTACTGCATCTCTTTTCTCAGCATCTCAGATAACTCACTGTGTATACGTGTGTGTGTGTGTGTGTGTTTGTGTTTGTGTGTGTGTGTGTGTGTGTGTGTGTGTGTGTGTGTGTGTGTGTGTTTGTGTTTTTGTGTGTGTGTGTGTGTGTTTGTGTGTGTGTGTGTGTGTGTGTGTGTGTGTGTGTGTGTGTGTGTGTGTGTGTGTGTGTGTGTGTGTGTGTATAGCTCTTCCTGTTCCAGCTGTTGCGAGGGCTGAACTACTGTCACAGACGCAAAGTCCTCCATCGAGACCTCAAACCCCAAAACCTCCTCATTAACGACCGCGGGGAGCTCAAACTAGCCGACTTCGGTCTGTATTTACACCATCACTCACACGCTCGCGCGCGCGCACACACACACACACACGCGCATCACACAAGCCTGATACCCTGCCGTTTAGCAAACACTGAAAACCCTTTTCTTTTCCCAAAAATCACCGGTTTGCCTAATGTATGAATTCTACCAGGTATTAAGGAGAAGTAAAGCCACTATGCTGAAGTACAGCGTTGGGGCTGGAGCAGCATTAGCATTAGCCGCTAACCGCTATTTCCCTGTTCAGATGGGGGAGTATTATCGGCCTGTAGCCTGCTCCCAACCCCGACTAGCACTGCTGGAGCAGCATTAGCATTACCCGCTAACAGTTAGCAGCTAATGCTCCAGCCTTAGTGCTGGAAAAATTCAGGAACCTAAGCTTACTGCAAATAAACGGAAGCGCTTTACTTACCCAAATAAACCGTTTTCAGGAGAGAAATCTGTTTTTATTTACAGTTTTGGTTACTTAGCTTAGCTTTACGTAACTTAGTTAGCTACTAAAATTGCTGGTTACTATTAAAACTGTGTGGACACCCCAGAAAACGCACAATACAAGTTTAGCATTTCTGCATTAAATATCTCCAAACAAACAACGTTTTTTTTTAAAGCAGCATCTCATGCTTTTTCACACTCTTGAGACTGAAGCTGCTGTGCTGTTAGCTATGTACACACACACACACACACACACACACACACACACTCTATTACTGCTACTGCTGTTTTACTAATTAACAGGATCCTCCTGTATTCAGTCTGGTGTGTTAGGTGAGTAGGGGAATCTGGTGTATGCAGAGGTTTCGCTCCTCAGAACTGAAGGTCACTCAGTTCATTGTGAATCCGGGACTGACAGCAGAAAATATCTTATTAATATATTTTATTTTATTTTATATATATTTTTGGGTTGTTTTTTTTTTTAGGTTTGGCTCGAGCCAAGTCAATTCCTACCAAGACCTACTCTAATGAGGTGGTCACTCTCTGGTACCGCCCCCCGGACATCCTACTGGGAAGCACAGACTATTCAACCCAGATCGACATGTGGTAAGTTAGGAGCCATCCGATTGGACTGTGGTCTTATGTAGGGGTGGGAATCTCTAGGCACCTTCTGATTTGGTTCAATTACAGTTCGAAATACAAAGTCTGTGATGAAATTATAAAACGACTTTTGATCATTCATCTTGATGCATATTTTTCTTCTATATAGGATTTTTTTTCCTCATTGCTCAACTACTTTATACTTTTAGTAAAGGAAAGTAATGTATCTGTAATGATTCATAATGAATTCCACTATTTTAATAGGCTCTTTAACACTATTTCTATTTCTGTAAACAAACAAAAAAAACAATGTATTTCAATTAATCTGATGATTAGTACAAAAATCTAGGATTAATGTTGTTAGGGTAATATTAAAACAAGCTACAAGAAAAGCAGAAACAAAAAGGCGATTATAATGTTGTGGCTGGGCAGTGTTTAATTTGTGTATGAATAAAGTATTATGTAAGAGAGAAGTATGTAACAAAGTTTTTTTTTTTTTTTACTGTATTATAATATCTCAGAGCAGTTTTAATCCTCTTTAAATGATAAAATTGTGATGAGCTGAGTTACTGAGTTTGACTAGGAGCTTTAATGAAGAAAAAAGACTGAATAAAGTGTGGCTCCATGTTCTAACCCAGCGTTTCTCAACCTTTTTTCTATCACGACACCCTTTAAGTATATGCGAGATGTCAAGGCACCCCTGTTTACGGGGGGGGGGGTGGCGGGGGTGGTGCTGGCGCAGTACTTCAGGTGAGAACGGGGGGGGGGGGGGGGGGGGGTTGGGTGCTGGCGCAGTACTTCAGGTGAGAACGGGGGGGGGGAGGGGGGGTGCTGGCGCAGTACTTCAGGTGAGAACGGGGGGGAGGGGGTGCTAGCGCAGTACTTCAGGTGAGAACGGGGGGGGGGGGGTTGGGTGCTGGCGCAGTACTTCAGGTGAGAACGGGGGGGGGTGCTGGCGCAGTACTTCAGGTGAGAACGAGGGGTGTTGCTGGCGGAATATGAAATAAAATAGCGCGTGCATCGCGTGGGGGAGGCTGTATTCGAAGACAGATTGCGTCACAGCTGCGCAGTAATACACCGCCTCTGTGGGTCGCATCCTTCGAAGTATGCTGCCTGTGAATTGGGACAAACCCCGACACGAGCTGACTCTGGAAAGGAAATATGCACGTGAGGCGCAATATTTTGACGGCACCCCCGATGAAGCCAGACGGCACCCCAGGGTGCCGCGGCACCCTGGTTGAGAAACACTGTTCTAACCTACCTTAAAAAGAGGAAACGTGCCATCCGTTATGTGTGTGTGAGAGAAAAAGAGAGAGGCTGAGAGTTTTTAGCCCAGCAACACCGTTTCGACAGTTTGGAGGAAAATGAAGCGTGGATGAAAGTAGCAGGTGGCTCCATGGGTAGCTTGCTAGATTAGCGCTCGTGCTAATCAGATTTAAATCAGCTAAACAAAGTGCGTATCTACATGGTGGCAGGTCTAAATCGATTTGTGGCATTTGTGAATATATTTTTGAATTGTCCATGCCCCAATCAAGATGCATCCAAGAGATGAAAATCACTCCTAGCCTATTGGGTTATTTGTATGATTTCAGTTCTAGAACTAAATGTACAGAGTCAGAATCTACTTAATAAATGTGTGTGTGTACATGTCCGTAGGGGGGTTGGCTGCATCTTCTATGAGATGGCTACGGGTCGACCGCTGTTTCCAGGGTCAACAGTGGAGGAGGAGCTGCACTTTATCTTCAAACTGCTAGGTACTGCATCTCTCTCTCTCTCTCTCTCTCTCTCTCTCTAAATTACATTCTGTCTCTGTGTCTCTCTCTCTTTTCTTTTTTTTTCCTCCCTCTCTCTCTCTTTTCCTCATCTTCCTCCTCCCTCATCTTTCACTCTCCACCTCTCACTCTGCTGATTTTTGGCACTGGATCAGACAATTTTCTTTCAATCTCTTTCTCTCTCTCAATGCATCAATGTGTGTGTGTGTGTGTGTGTGTGTGTGTGTGTGTGTGTGTGTGTGTGTGTGTGTCTGTGTGTGTGTGTGTGGTATTTATAACCCCTCCCGCTGCTTCACACAGGCACGCCTACAGAGGAAACCTGGCCTGGAATAACCTCCAACGAGGAATTCATCTCCTATAACTATCCCCGGTACCGCGCTGACTGTCTACACAACCACACTCCCCGGTAAAACTTCACAAACACACTGCTTCACTTTCTGTAGCTCCAGCACTGGAATATTCCATAACATTTATATTTCGTTCTTCTAATCACTGTCCAATAAGAGGAGGATTTAATTTTGTTCAGTGTTGAGCATGGACCTGTGAGTATATCTGCCAGTAGTCTGGGTGTTTACTGTGTTATAAACAAGCTATGTGAGGAAAACCGCTAGCTAATATCACCCTGTCTTACCAGAACACTCAGGGTTCCTTAGTGTAGCACTGGTGGGCGTCTAGCACTAGCTATTAGCTGCTAATGCTAATGCTGCCGCACCCAGCCTTAGTGCAAACTGGAAATTTAAGCTTACTGTAAATAAACGTAAATGCTTTACTCAACCAAAAAAAAACTAAAACTTTTTTTTCTGGAAAGAAATCTGTGTAGATTAACATCCAGATTTTTTTATTATTTATTTTTTTAATTACCAAAAATAATAATAGTAATAAAAACACATTTTTAAAATGATTAATTCAAACTGCTGTTGCATTATTTTGACGTAGTAAGTGATTATTTTGAGATACTATCTCATGATTTTGTGATAGTATTTTTGTAAAATAACACACTTGCAAACTCAGAATAATGACTTAGTATCTTAAAATAATCACTTAGTATCTCAAAATAATGAGGTGGCAGTTAATCAGTTAAAAAAAATGTGCTGGATGTTTTTTGCTGTTGTTAATTTTGGGTGACGAAATGGTAAATTAGAAGGAAAGCATGGCGACACCCCTGTTCCTTACTAGTCTCACATAATACGCCTTATAATCCGGTGAGCCTTATAGTGTGAAAAGTACTGAAATTAACCCCTAAGACAAGCTTTTGTTACATACACAAGTGTGCATGTATTAGTAAATCTTGCTTTGTGAAATACCACTGCTCTGATTCAGTGTTCTTGGTCTTTCTCTCCTATAGGCTGGATAATGATGGTGTGGACCTGCTGTCCAAACTGCTTCAGGTATGAAATATATCCTGCACTGCTCTACAGATAAAACTCAGGACTGTCATGTTCATTTATATAAACATATATTGTCATTTAGAGCATTTATTTTTAGAAAATGAGAAATGGATGAAATAACAAAAAAGATGCAGAGCTTTCAGACCTCAAATAATGCAAAGAAAACAAGTTCATATTCATAAAGTTTTAAGAGTTCAGAAATCAATATTTGGTGGAATAACCCTGTTTTTTTTTTATCACAGTTTTCATACATCTTTTCCAGAGCTGTACATATTTGCCAACAGACTAAAATATGGAAATATCCATACATTTTATGAGTTACTTTTAAATTATTTTAAGACCATGACTTTCTAAATCTGACAAATTATTAAGTACAACACCATCATTTCAGAGACCACAGTTCCTGAGCTTCACAGCTCCATGCTGGGGGCTCTATACCCCCTGACATCGGGTGCTTGTTCATCTGCTCCAGTAGTTTTCTACTACTGCAGTATGGTGTACAATGACTTTTGAAAAGGGTTTTTTTGTAGTACAGCACTGTTAACACAGACCTGATTTCAAACACTGGCTTATCTCTGAACCGCTGCTGTGATAAGTGGCTGTGTAATGTAAAGGTCAGTGTTTGTGCAGCACACAGGCTCTGTGTGTTTAATGATAAATACTAGCAGTTAATAATAAACATCTTCACTGGGCAGTGTTGATTTACTATGGATTTACTTTGGTTTCCTATTTAAACTGATATATTAGCCAGATAATGGCTAATTACCACAGCTATGAACAAAAACTGTCTCTGCTGCTCCATGCTGTTCACATGCGTGGTCTGTGCTGCATTCTCTGCTTGCAGCCATTAAGTGTTTAAAGCAGCTTCAAACTGCTCAGATATGCACGCTTGAACACAGAATCTTCTCACTATATTTACTTTCTTGCTCATGTGCCAGACAGCTCTGACCAATCAGAGGAGACAATGTGTTTGCATGGTTTATGGGTGCTCATTTTGGTGTGTTTAGGTTTGTGCCTGTATGAAACCAAACCAAACCAAACAGAGGGAGAAACTGTCCAAGTAAACAATGATCCACAATGATCCAAACCTGACTTTCAGGTAGAGCTGGGCGATTAATCGATTTTATCGATTAATTCGAATTTACAGTTAAGGACGATGTGTTTTTTATGAAAATCGATTTTCTCTGAGTTTTAATTTTCACCACCGACGCTCCCCTGAGCTTAGCCCCGCACCCCTCTCTCCCACGCGCAGAACACATTTATGTAATTTACGTAAAAATATTTAGTTATTATTAGACGTGGCTGCCAATTTAAAAAGCAACAGAAGTTGTTAATTTGTTGGAGTTCATTTGTATAATTTCCAACATATTTAGAGTGTTTTTTACTTACTTTTTTCTCTCTCACAAGGTTAATCCTTTACAGCTTCAAAAACATGTATTATGCAAATTAGGCAATGGCACCATTTGGCGACTTCTAGCGACTTTCAGGAGATTTTAGTTGGGGAAAAAAATAGATTTAAATCGAAAATCAGATTTTTTTTGGGCCATATCGCCCAGCTCTACTTTCAGGTGTAAAAAGGTCACTTTAGCCTAGAGAGAGAGAGAGAGAGAGTGTGTGTGTGTGTGTGTGTGTGTGTGTGTGTGTGTGTGTGTGTGTGTGTTAACTTGTGTCTGTTCTTGTTTCAGTTTGAAGGAAAGAAGCGCATCTCTGCAGAAGAAGCAATGAGACACTCGTACTTCCACTGCCTGGGAGAGAGAGTTCTCACACTGCCTGACAGTACGTACACACACACACACACACACACATTTAAACTATTCAGGAGAGACAGGGAGAGTCAGCACTGCCAGACAGAGTGTGAACACACATAAGCAATCACACGCACACACAAACACACACATAAACACTCACACACTCTCACACATATTTTTAATGCAGTAAATTTCCATATGGAGCTCAGAATGATTAGGGGGACCCATATGTTAGTGATTTAAAACAGTCCGGTACAGCATGCAGATTATTAGTGCTTCTCCAAGTGTGTTCAAGAATAAAACTCCCTACTGCTGATCCTGCAGTACTATGGAGATTTCATGGAAGAGTAACTGCACACACACTTTCACACACTTTCGAAACACACTTTTCTCATATTCATAACTGGTATGGACCAAAAGAACATGCATGGCTTGGTTTGTTTGCAGTGTGAAGGCACTTTTAAAGCAGCACTAGGTAGGATTTCCTTGATTTTTTTTTATCTTTTTAAAGAAGTAAAATTACAGCTTGAAACTCTCTGCAGCGCTGCATTGAGGTGTAATAGGAGGAATAGCGGTGCTCTCGTGTCTGTGCCGGAGCTCCTCTGAGCTCAAACCAGACTCTGTAAGTTTTCCGAGGCGGCCGCGTCCAACGCTCGCGAGAACTGCGACCTGCTTTCCGACCTTTAGTTCTAACAGTTCTACAAGGACTACTGATTAATTCTTCATAAAACTAACATAGACACTCTGGCAGAAGCTGGAAAGAGACCGAATATGTCTGTGAAAGCCAGAAAACGAGAAAGAGAAACTAATCCGTGTAATCCTGAAACATTTATTACACTCTACAACTGTAGGGGGAGCCCGCGATCACAAAATCTCAATCCTACCTAGTGGAGCTTTAAGTTGTTTCAGTCTTTTATTCAGACTTATAATTATAGGAAGTTGAGGCAGGCTATTGTTATCCATTCAAAATCAGAAGAAGAAGTATGGGATTATGCTGATTATTTCTGTATCTACGAACAATAAAATGCAAAGAAATGTGTAAATATTTTTTTACTGACTTGTAGCAATATGAGTTTAAACCATTGTTACATTTGAAGGACTATTCAGATGCTTGCAGATATATAAAACTCTGGAGAAAGAACAGCACCAAAATGTATCATTTCAGCTTTAACTGAACAAATTCTTTGCTTGTTAAAATCACACAAATATTATTTATTTACCAAAATGGAGTTTTGACAAAAATCCAGCATAAAACTGCTAAATAAACTTTAACCCACAGCACAGATCTTGTGTGGGCTGTTTGGAGGAGGCTGCCAGCGTTATAATGTCAGTTCAGTGGGCAGCAGTGTTCACTCTTGTGTAGCATTATTTACTTTTCACTGCTTTTATTTAACAACTTTTCAAATTAAAGGACAGTTTAAGTTTTATTTTAAAGAATGTATGCATAGCGGGGAAAAAATGGAGAATTTCGAGTAAAATAAGTAATCCAACATAAAACAGAAATAAAATAAATAAAAAGTGCCAAAATACAAATAAACTTAAATGCACAACAATAAATATAGGATAAATCGAGCTCTCAATTACCACACTAACTCACTAATCATAAGCATAAGTGTATAAGTGATTTTTTAAACCTGATTTAAAAACTGAGACAGAGGTAGCTTGGCGAATAGTGGGTGGCAGACTATTCCAAAGTCTTGGGGCATACACTAAAAATGCACGATCACCTTTGAGCTTCGAACGAACCCTAGGAATGACCAATAAATTCTGTGCTGATGATTTCAGAGAGCGCTGTGAGACTGAGGAGGCAAGCAAATCTGCAAAAATGGGATTGTCTTCTGTAGAGTCTTCTGTAAAGATTTTTTGTTTTAAATTAAAAGTAGTGCTGTTACTCAGTGGGAAGAGAGCAAAACAGCAAAAACCGACAAAAAAGAGAGAAACAAGAATACAACAATAAAAACACAATCAATAAAAAATAGAAGGGTGCGTTCTGTATTCATATAAGGTTGAAGGTAGTTAGTGAATGATAAGAGATTTGTCGTGAAATAATATTGGTGGTTTTCTCGTATTGCGTTCTGGCTGGAGGTCAGCAGGCAGCGTAGCGCGCTGTGTTTCCTGCCTCTGTAATGCAGTTTGATGTGTTGCAGTCGTTACTCCTGCGTACAGGAGCTGCTCAGCCTGCACCTCTCCAGCCTCTCTCAGCTCCCTGCAGCTCTTTCATCCTGTTTCTCATCTTTGATCGCTTTTCCAGATAGACGCACACGCGCGAGCACATGCTAAGCTTAGGCCTGTGCTGAAAAGAGCCTCTGTAACGCAGGACTGAACCCTGACAGTGGGATTCAGTCTGAGGATAAACCTGCGTGGCCTTTAGTAGAGTTTGAGAACAGGGGTGGAGCAAAAGCACAGTGATAGAATGAATTAATGAGTAAATGAATGAAAGACAGAATAGATGAATACATTTGAATAATAAAGATGTGTGTGTATATTTTGTGATAATTTGTAGCTGTATAGCCCATTTATTTGTATACCTGTATCTATATTATATTTAATTTTTACAGACTGTATTCGCAATTGTTCATTTATATGGAAGCGCCAGTCCTGTCAAATGATGCAAATAATGTGATTGTGAGTCATTATTTGAGTCATCTGTAGTTAATTGTGATAAATCACATTTGTTTATTTGGTTATTTATTTGTCATATTAGTGCAGTTAATAACATTTTCATACAGTTAGTCATGACTAGTCACATTCTTTTGTTCAGAAATGATATGATTAATCACATTTATTGCATGCAGTTAATCACGAACAATCGCATTTGGATGGATGGATGGATAAATGAATGAATGAATGGCTAAATAGATAGATAAATAGATAGATAAATGGCAAGATAGATATTCCACATACACAACTGACCTCTAACCCTGTTCATTTACTCATCAAGATTAACAGCACTTTTGTATGCTATTAATAATGGTAAATCGATTTATGTGTGTAGTCAATCAAACTTTAATATATTTTATTTTTTGCAGTTAATCACAAGTAATTAGAGTAATTTTGTTTGTTCCTTGAATTTTGAATAAACTGTGATTTCTAACTTAAATAAAAAAAAAGTGATTTCTAAAGCTTTTTTAGGATATATGGATTTATTTTTAATAAGTCATAATTGTAAGTTTAATAAGTTATATATATAATGCTCTCGTCCGCAGCTACGTCCATATTTGCACTTCAAAACATTCAGCTGGAGAAGGAGACAAGCATGAGGACGGCCTCCCTATCGGACTCCGGTAAGAACACAGTTGATTAGATGTTGCAGTCCTGGTGTATTTTATAAAATTAGGATTTTTTTTAAATATTGATTAAATCTATGGAAATATATCATTTTAAATATATAGAAAAATGTCATCACATAATATCGTGACACTTTGAATATCAGACCCCATATTGAGAGACGTACGGTATTGCAAAGTTCTTGTCAGTACTCAGCACTATACTGATAAAGATAAGGTCCAGTGTCTTCTGTAATTAAGATGTTCTACATCTGAACAGCGTGCATTAATAATGTCATGTTCTGTTAAATGCTCTGGTGCTTTAGATGATGTGTAAGTATTTAGTACGTTCTTACTGCAGAACATTAGCTGAGTATTAAATATCTCCCTCGTGCAAATCAGTCACTGATTTCTCACTGAAGATGAATAAGAAATATGAATAATGCGCATATATTATAGTAGAATTCTAGTAAGTAAAGCAATCTATTGATGTGCTCAGGCATTCCACCGTCCACTACGTCCACTCCGTCCACTCTGTGTTCAGTGACTGGCAGGCAAACTCATTATCTCTCCTACTGAATTCACTCGTCCTTATTCCGCTCACGTCCTCTTCCCTCTCCCTAGTGGAGATTTGTCATTGTGCTGTACTGTACATCCCCTCTCTCTCTCTCTCTCTTTCCCTCTCTCTCTTTCTCTCTTTTTCACTGCGGTGTTCTCCTGCATCAGCAGTTGGGCTGACGATAGTAAACTGATGGTTTGTTATTATTTTAATGATGCTCAATAAAAATAAAGGGGAATTCCTTCAATATTTCAAAATTCTGATTTATTAAACAAAATGTTTTAAAAAGTTGAGGGTTTTTCTGTGTGTGTGGGTCTTCTTTACAGTGATAATGAAGAATAGCTATTCCATTTACTATCTAAAACCACTAGTTTCCCTTTAAATCTAGCAATCATATCAGTTAATTCACCAATTATGTTTTAAATATATTCTTTATCGAGAGGCCCAAGGATTGTCAGTTCAAATCCTTGGTCATACTGTTTCCCTATCAGCAGCCGAAGTCCGAGAGAGCACAATTAGCCATGTTCTCTCTGGGTGGGTACAGTAGGTGGCACTACCTCTCTCCACATCACTACCATTATGATGCTGGCTGGTACAGGCCTCTGTTGGCTGTTATATTAAGAGCTGGGTATCCAGCGCTTTCCTCTGAGTGCACTGGTATGAGTACTTATGTTTGTAAGAGAAAGTTTAGAGTCTGCACTTAATAAAATTTTAGACAGAAATTAATACAAAACTCTAATTTGCTGTATTTTATGCACTATAAGGCGCATTTTAAGCGACAATAGTAAGGAATAAGGGTGTCTCACAGTAATCTACACAAATTTCTCTACTGAAAACTGTTTATTTGGGTGAGTAAAGCGCTTCTGTTTATTTAAAGTAAACTTAGATTTTTTATATTTTTAACAGTGCAGCAAGCAGCAACGTTAGCGGTGGTTAGCACTAGTAAACCCCTCCCGACAGCACTACATAGAGGAACCCCGAGTGTTTTCGTAAGCCAGGGCGATATTAGCTAGCGGTTCGTCCCGTGTAGCTTTTTTTTCATTCATAAACATGCAGGCTACAGTCCAATATACTCGCCTCTGAACGAAGAAAGAGCTAGCGCTTTGGTTAGTGGTTAATGGTAATACTGCTCCAGCCTTAGTGCTGGAGAAACTTCACGAAAACTCCTGTATAACTCTGTACTTTAGCGTTCAGTGGATTTACAGCTCCTTAATACCTGACTGGTAGAAAATGTAAAAGTCGCACTGTTGATTTTTGGTAAAATGTAAGTATTTTTAGTGCACCTTATATAAAAAGGTCCTTAAAATACGGTACTTTTACTGCTGCCATTGATGTTTCCTAATGTTGTGGTTAATTTGACCTCAGGCTAATTGAGGAGCTTCAGATGTCCTCAGGAGAACTTTAAACATCCATTATTAACCTCATTCAGCCCTGTATAACCTCTCTCAGCCATAGATTTCAGCATTTCCCTCATTTTCCCTTTTGCTCACTCTTTCTATCACTCTCTTTATCAGTCCATCTTGCTCATCTCCTTCATCTCTCAGAGGGAATGTTCTCCTCTTTAAACTGCGTTGTTTATTTAGATGCTTTTGGAGTCAAACTGCTTCGTCATTCTGCTTGGTTTGGTAACGTTTTCCATGTTCAATGTTAAATCTGCTGCACTGTTGTGTTCCAGAGCTTTTGCAAAGATGCCTAAGGTTCCGGCACACCTTAGGTACATACAATTACCCTTCTGCTCCTAGCCAGAGGCAAGAAGCTCCATCACTGCCTTCTGTCCCTGTACCCTTCCCTGATGTCCACATTTACTCCTGTTTACAGTGATTAAACAAAAATACCGTACCACATTCCACAGCCATGATGTGACTTTTTCAGGTCGGCAGTGTGGTGTAATATGCTGTCGTATTGAATTTGATGGGAATCATCAGAACTTTCGAAAGACTGGGTGACTGCATGGATCAGAAATTGATTTAACAAGACTTGAGACAGTCTTAACTAATAAACAGCACCCAGTGTACACAAACTGCATCAGTTAAACTCAAGTACTATTTTTGTCTTGCGCAGTTTGGAATTCGTCTTCTGCATTTAATGCAGAACCTACACTGCTGGAGAGTGAGCACACATGCCCAAAGCAGTGGGCAGCCAATTCAGTCTGTCAGTGTTTTTAATGTTACGGCTGATTGGTGTACATGTATACTGTGTAATATATATATATATATTTTTTATAGTCATCTCAATTAACTTTTTTATTTTTTTTGTAAGAAATACATTGAGGGTAATTTAAACTCTGGCCAGCATTTAAATAAAATAAAAATAAATATTTTACATTATTTTCATTTTAACTAAAAGGAGGATTGCATGAAGAAGCTTACAGCAAAAGTAAATGGTAAAAAAAAACAAAAAAAAAAACAAAGCATCTAAAATTAATTAGAAGAGAATGTGTTCATTAAAATAATTTTAAAACATACAAACAGTTCAACTAATTACATTATAATCAAGCATAAATAAAGTAAAAAAATTTAAAGTAGACAGATTAAGTAGTCATAAGTGAATAAGTAAAATAATAATAAACTAATAATAATGATGCGAAGAATAAAATGTACATCATTAACAATTATGTAAGTAAGAAAGCTAGAATAAAAAATAAACCGTAGTGTTTCTAAAATGTGGATTATAATAATTTTGAAGCATTTCTGTTGGTCCAATGATTGCCTTTTTTCCATTTAATTGGCTCCTCCGCCTGTACATTCTTAAAAAAAATTTTCTTATAAACAGATTTTTAAAAATCTTGCTCCTGTTGAGTACATTATTACTCCTGTTTGTGGTGCATGAATACATACATAAATTATCATAATTATCCAGCTTCAGTTTGAGTTTGGTTTTCCTGGTTTTAGTCTGAACTCAACAGAAAGTGCTGATTTAAAGTTGTTAAACTGAGAAGGAAGAAACCATTAAAACACTGCTGTCATGATCCATGAACTCAAACTCACAAAGTAAACACACACACACACACACACACGCCATGTACAGAATCAACAAAAATAGTCAATTCAAACTGACACACACACAGTCCTGAACACTCCTGGTGGTGTTGTGGCCCTGCTGGATGACACACAAACAGCTCTTTGCTAGACAGGTCTAGACAGCAGGAGACACACACACACACACACAGACAGGAAGCTGTCATACTCATTTCGGTGGTAATTTGTTTAATTGGCTGAAATCCCTCCTGTGTTCCCTTCTATGTGTAGTGTTTTCCCTGTCAATAAGGTTTCTGTGTGTGTGTGTGTGTGTGTGTGTGTGTGTGTGTGTGTGTGTGTGTGTTTCTTTGTGTTTGTGTGTGTGTGTGTGTCTGTGTGTGTTGGGGACCTATTTTAACGATCTATAGCTCACTGGTCAATTGCGTATCACTCAGCTTAATTTAGGGTGTGTGTGAGACGGTGTGTCTTTAGTATTGTGAGGGTGAAAAGAAAAATACCCCTTGCGGCTCGAAAAGGCATGAACTAATTCTCTTAATTAATCATGGATGTGGTTAATTTTGGATGTAACGTGAAATAAACCAATCAGTGTTCCACTTGCCATTCCCTTTAAGAGTCAGGTGAGCTCTTTCTTAACAGTGCGGCGCTTTTGTATGTCTCAAGGGAGAATACTGACCTGCTCGTTCACGCTGTGGAAGTGTATCAGCAGCTCATTTAAGGGAACAGCAATGTTTTTTTTTATTTTTTTTTTATTCTGTTTATTGTTGAGTTAAAAGTTGGGTTTGCACTCTGCATTTGTCTCTGTGTGTGTGTGTGTGTGTGTGTGTGTGTGTGTGTGTGTGTGTGTGTGTGTGTGTGTGTGTGTTTAACGAGCGGGTGTTGTTCGGCGCCGGGCACATACAGCGCACATGGGGCACCTATAGCAATGGACTCTGACTGTTGACTGTTGTCATGGTTTTAATCGGCCAGTGGCGCACGTATGTTTCACACAGACAAAATAGGGGTTTGGTCAGTGAGTTCTCTCTCATGTTCCAGGCTGATGGAAGCGCTAGCTGTGGTTGATTGTCACAGTGCTGGCCCTGCTGCCCAGCACACTTCAGTGTTTTCCCTGCTGTAGTACACTCAGCACCACTCATCTGCTAATCATCAAACACTGTTTCTTCTGCTCTCACCCCACATCCAGCTCATCAGCTAATTATTCAGCCCTCAGGAGCTGAGTCAAGTGTGCTGGAGCCGCCACAACACAGTTGTTTCTGTGTTTACTTTCTAGCTCCGCCCCAGACTGCTCTGACCAATAGCTTGTGTGTGCGTGTAGTTATTGTGGTGTATTGTGTGGGTCGTGGACGCTGTGTGTGACAGATCTCAGCATGTTTATGGTCAAGCTGTTTGACGGCTGCTGCTCTGACTGAGCCCTTCTGCCCTGGTTCTGGTCTGGGTGGCGCTGACGTCACACAAGGTTCCAGGCAGTGGAGGGTAAGCGGTGAGGGTGGGGGTGAGGGAGAGTGTGTGGCTCATTGGGCTGCTTGGTGTGTGTGTGATGCCCTCGTGAGATTTCGGAGGGCAGAGGGGTGTTGTTAATGTGCCCTTTAGTGCTGAAGCTCCTGCGTAAATACTGCAGATTTGTCAGCCCTGTGTCAGAGAGCACACACACGATGTGTGTGTGTGTGTGTGTCTCTTTGTTTTAAATGGACTTGCTAAACTAAATAATTTGAAGTACTGTGTGTAATTATTAAAGCATCATAGTTTTAGAATTGGTATTTCTTGCTCTTAGGCTCCCCCTGCAGTTAAGAAGTGTAATTAACACTTTCAGCCACCATTAAAGGACATGCTTACCTGCGTTACTGCGTTTTTTACTGGGGTTGAAAGATACAGAGCTGTTAATGAAAGTGAGAGAAGCATGTGGACCGAGGAAAGAGTATGTTCTGTAATATATCAGAATTGTACACTAATATGGCTGTTAATTTCGTCAGTATTTGTCCAGGTTCTCTAAAAGCAATGGAGCCAATAGTTTAGGTAAAAAAAGGAGCAGAGTTTTTGCTTTGCATGTCCATATGGCAGATTATTTTTATTTATTTATTTATTCATTTATTTATTAAAGCTAATCAGAAATAACCTTCTATAAAAAACGGTTAGGGGATGGCTACACTAATGTTGGGCATAAATGTTTTAATATGGATACTTGTGTGTTGTCTGTCTGTCTGTATGTGTGTCTGTGTGTGTGTGCGACTCTGTGTCGCATGGTTACTTTTCTCCTGTCATGCTGACTTCCCTCCACCTCTATCCTCAGACATTCCTTTTGATGGTCATAAAAACTGTATTTTAAGTGTTTTAAACTGGTAACCCTTGTCTTGCCTCTTTTTTACTAAATACTGTAAATACTTATCTTTCTTTCTCTCTTTCTTTTCTCTCAGTCAACAGCATATCTCAGCGGCAGAGCCTGCTCTTCTGATCGGTTCGATGGAGGAGGAGGAGGAAGAGGCTGAAGATGAAGAGTGAACGAATGAAAGAAGGAGGAAATAAGAGGAGGACGAACGGAGAGAGACGTTTTTATGTGATAACGATGACTATCATGATGTTGAAGATGAAGGGATCCCTGTTTTTCATTTTTCATTTTTTTTTTTGAGTAATTTCTGTCATGTGGCATTGTGTCTTTAGAAAGGGGGAGGGGGGTAAATAGATGTTTACAAGGGAAGACTGAGGATCATTTTTTTGTTTGTTTGTTTGTTTGTATGTATTTATATGTTCTGTTTGTGTCAAATGATTATGCACTCCCTTTTTGCCTGTACATGTTACAGTCGTACTCTCCTCCCACTCCGTTCTGTCAGTTTTAACACTATAAACGCCGCGAGCAGTCACGTTCAGTCGCCTGCTGACATGCCGTTTGCTCTGAGTGTGGTTTTGCTGGCGTGCTCTAGCTTTAGGGGTCTGATTTAAATAATAAGTGAATATTTTTGCAATATAATTTTTTTAATCCTTCCATAAAGACCAACTTATCATGACATGAACGGTAAAAAAAAAAACACAATCGGAATCATCCCTGGATTCACAACGAATGTAGAACAGGTTTAAAGCCAAGTGAATGAAGGTGCAAGAGCCTTCATCTGAGTCTTCCTCTCCAGCTCATCCCTTTTTTCTGTCGCTCTTTTTGTCCGTCCCTCTGATCTCACAGAATTACACAACACAACCACACCACAACACAATCACAACATAGACAAAATAGTTTCACCAAAGATTTTCCCCTCCTTAACTGAGATTCACCATGAAATCATTGAGCTTCCACTTCCTGAGCCCTGTCATACTCTCTGAATTTACTGAATTTACCAAGCAGTATTATTATATTATTATATTAATATCCTGGCGGCTCATTTTTCAGAAGAAAAATGGCTTTTGAACTGTGTATCTTGTGTATAAACTCTTTTAGAGCGAGAATAATTGTAGATATGTTGGGTCCGGGTGTAGCTCTAGCAGGCTGTAATGGTGTGCGGTTATCCCTGTATTTTTCTGCCTGTAGGGGGCGCTCGCTCTGGCTTTGAGGCTTTGGTGTGTTTTGCAGTGAGTGACTGGAGTATAAGTGTGTGTGTGTGTGTGTGTGTGTGATTGTTGAACCAGTTGGTTAGTGTATAGCTCAGGATATAAGACCCACTCATGTGTGTAGGCTTGTGCCTGGTGATGGATAACCGAGTACCAAATACTGTTATGCTAACAGTACATATAGAAATAGGCTGTGTTCCAAACCTCACACCATCACACTGCTCCACACTACTCAACTGTACTTTAAAATGTTTTTGGAACATTTTCCACAGCCACAGCTCTATCCAAAATCCGAAAATTGTGTATGTGATTTCACAAAACACTGTCACAAAATCATCTTCAGTGCAACAACACAGTCGCAGTAGAAAATGCTGAAGAAATTGTGTTCCAAATCGTGTTCTCATCTCCTGTACACCTGTACTTCAGACAAACAGTCTCTTTAGGCCATCAAGATATACAGCTCTTTAAAAAAATTAAGAGACCACTGCAGTTTCTGAATCAGATTCTCTGATTTTGCTATTTATAGATATATGTTTAAGTAAAAGAAACATTATACAGACAAAATTTGTCCCAAATTCTGAAATTAAAATAGTCAATTAGAGAATTTATTTGCAGAAAATGAGAAATAACAAAAAAGTTTTCAGACCTCAAATAATGCAAAGAAAACTAGTTCATATTGGTGCAATAATCCTTGTTTTTAATCACAGTTTTCATGCATCTTGCATGAAATTAGCCTAGTTTTGAATTGGTATTTTCCATTTAAAGGAAAATATAGTGTACTATGATCTACTATTTTTCGCACTATAAGGCGTACCGGATTATAAGACCCGCTATCAGCGAACGTTTATTTTCTGGTCTATTTTTATACATAAAGTGCACCGGATTATGCGACACATAAGGATCAGGGGTGTGTGGCGAGACCTGTAAAGCTAAGCTAATCAAATAAAACTAATTCTTAAAGAAAAAAAATATCTATACATATTTTTTCCAAAAAAAAAAGGTTATTTGGGTGAGTAAAGCGCTTCTGTTTATTTACAGTAACCTAAGATTTACAGATTTCCACTAAGGCTAGCTGCGGTTAGCGGCTAATCACTGCCTGACAGCGCTACACTGAGGAACCCTGAGTGTTTTGGTAAGCCAGGGCTATATTAACTAGCGCTTTGTGCGACTTAGCTTGTTTTAACATGGTAAATTCGCAGACTACAGTCCAATATACTCACCTCTGAACGGCAAAGGAGCTAGCGCGGTTAGCGGCTAATGCTTTTACTGCTCCCGCTGTGCTAGCCTGGGTTAGCAGCAGGCTACAGGGCAATAAATAATACTGAGCTCTGAACAGTGAAAAAGGCAGCACTTAGCACAGTTAGCGGCTAATGCTAATACTTCCCCAGTCTTGAGTCTTGTTGCTCAAGAAACTTCACTGAAACTCCTCTATAACTCTGTACTTCAGCAGAGTGGCTTTACTGCTTCTTAATACCTGACTGGTAGAGTTCGTTTATAAGGCGCACTCACGATTTTTGAGCAAATTAAAGTATTTTAGGTGCACATTATAGTGTGAAAAATACAATAAACTCTACCCCTGTCTGTGAATCCGCCCACTGTAACTACAACTTTAGCCCACAACACTGAACTGTGTTAATCATATTTCTTTATTTGGTGAGATTAAGCTTCATCTGACATGACTGACATCCCCTTGATCTGGTCCTGCACCCACTTTAGTATTAGGGACATCGCAATATGCCTTATGGCAAAAGATTAATAATAAATAAATAAATAAATAAATAAAAGCAAAGCAATGGATAAAAATATCCCTCACAGCCCCAGTTTAACCATTTACTTATGTTTGATTATTTTCTACTTGGTTATCTACGTTAAGAGGATTCCGTTACCATCACAGGCCTGCATATGTGTGTGGAAATCTGTTGGAGTTGGATTATACAGATCAGATGAGTATTTGTTAGCATTTACAGCAGCCGGCTGTAGCCCCCCTTATGCTGTACAGAGGGACAGACTGGTCACTCAGGCCTGTTTGACCTTGGAAAAGTCCAGTCTGCATTATTGTGAGCAGTGTAATTTGTTTTATTTGTTTTTTTAATGTTTTATTTTTGCTCTAAATGAACACTAAATTCTTCATTTTATTAATCAACACACTCCCTAAAAAAAAAAAGCCATTAGAAACTGTGATTGGTCAGAATACTCACAGTGCACTGTCATTGGTTATTGTGAGGGCTCATTTGCAAACAGCAGTCTTCTGCAATATCAGTATTGGAAAAAGCCAATATTGCAATAACTTGATAAAATATTTTAACTAAATATAATTTTTGTTCTGCCCCTCACAACACTGAATGCAATGCTACACACCCTTACACATCCAGAATGCAGTGTATCATATTAACAGTGGGTGGAGCCTATCAGATTATGCTGTTCTCTCTGTTAGCTGTGTTAACTGTCCCTTTAAAGGCTGATTTCACCAATGTTCACATGTCTCTGCAAGTTATTTACAGTATATTGGGTGTCAAATGCTTATTAACTGTATTAACTATTTACACTCTAAACTAATGATCGTAGAAAAGCATGGGCAGAGTGGTCCGGATTCGACTGGTTAGAATGCCAATGATGTAGCTTGCCATCAGCTGCTGGAGCCCCGAGAGAGCACAATTGGCCTGGCTCTCTCTGGGTGGGTACAGTAGATGGCGCTCTTTCCCCTCGTCACTCCTAGGGTGATGTCGATCAGCACAAGGCTGCGTCTGTGAGCTGATGTATCAGAACAGAGTCGCTGCGCTTTTCTCTGAGCGTTAGCGCTGTGATGCTACTCGACAATGTTCAAAAAGAGTCTGACTCGCGTATCGGAGGATTTGTGCTAATATTTATGCGAATATTGGCACATTTTTTTAATTTCGTAATATATTTAATATTGTAAGAAGGCGGTGTTACACTTGGGAATTAACAGCCCATCAGCACACCAGTTGAAACATTACACTTACTGGACAATTCAGGAGAAAAATCTGCTCTGTTTCTGCTCTGTAAACTCAATGAAGGCAGTCTGAGACACCCTTGATCATGGAACAAAAGGGAGGTGGGTCCACTATTTGAGTTGATGAGTCTGGCTCATATAATTAACTTTTACTTGATAATATTATTCAGACACTGAAATTGGATGGAAAATGGACAAATACTCTTTAAAATAAAACATAAAAGAAATGTAATCCTGTGTGTTTAACAAAGTCAATATACGATCTTCAGAATAAGAAAATACAATAAGCTATTTTTTTCAAATTCTAACTGTTTTTAAAAGCAGAAATCTTGGAAAATTGGTGGAATTTCCCTTTAGGGCGTTTCTGTTTACTACAATAAATTATAATGCTGTTTCTTATTTTCATTCTTTTTTTTTTTTTCCTCAAATAGAAGTGATCAAAGAATTTAAGTTAATTGCAGTTAATATTGTACCCCCTCCTCCTGCCCCTCTGAGATTATTTATATATGAGTATGGCTAAGTGTGAGTGTGTGTGTGAATGTGTGTGTGTATGAGATGGGAATAGGGAATAGACTCTCTGAGGGTAGTGTTAATAATGTGCATGGTGTGTCTAATGAAGTGGAAGACTGAGGTACATTTGTAAATAGCCTTAGACTTTATTTATTTTATTTTTTTTGTTCACAGATCAGAGCAGTGGACTGGTCAGTGCAATGAGAGGAACGGTCAGCTGTTTTTGTGTCATTTTTAAAACTAAATATGAATATGATGTTTTTGTTTTCTTTTTTTTGATCATTATTATTATTAATGTTACCGTGTTCTCATTTTTTTTAATGAGGAAAGTCTGGTTAGGCCGATAGCAGACGTGGTGTAAATGCAGTACGTGGTGCTGATGGATTATTTTCTGGTGTCTTTGATTCTGCAGGCCGTGAAAAAGCGGCTCTTCCAGTTTAAAAGCTTCCGTCTGCAGTGTGGGTTCAGTGGAAGGGCTAGAAGCGGCTTTAATGCTGATGAGAATTCCACACCCTGTCGAAATTTCTGCAATAACTGTTAAAACTGCGCAATAACCGTAGGATTTGTACCGGAACCCTCTCCAAGATTGAGCCCCGTGGATTTGCATGTTTGTGATGAAACTGCGAGATTCCAGTCAGATTTGTTGTGTGGTTAATTAAAGCTTATTAGACTGTGTGTCATTTTAGAAGGCTGTTTTTTACTGCCTTCTTATGGAGCCCAATAATAATCTGTGAGGTTTTATTAGAAGTATTGCTGAAATCCAGTTCCCTACATGGAGGCGCGTTCTGAGCCAGTAATAACAAACCGCCAGACAGTTGTCAGTGTGGGTTTATTTTTTTATGTTTAAAGCCTTTTTAAAGGGGCATTTTAATGCAACGTAATCAGTATTATTATTTTTAATATTCATTCTTTTTTTTAGTTTATTTTCAGTGTGTTGTAAAGAGTCGAGAGTTGGTCCCTCTTAATTCAGAGCCGTTTTTATGAACACATCTTTTAACTTTCCTTTAAGTCTGTATGTGTGTGTGTGTGTGTGTGTGTGTGTGAGAGTGTGTGTTAGTCTGGGTAAATGAGTGCGGGATGTGGTGATGTGTCCACTGGTGTATACATGTGTACATTTACAATACCATAGAAGTTTGAAGTAAAGCTATAGCCACAGTTAAGGCTCATTACACTTCTTTATAGATTTGTTAGGCTGCTGTACAGTGGTCAGCCCGTGTCTCCTGATTTATCTCCATTTTTAAAGAGGATTCTGCTCATTTTTGCAGCTGTGGACAGTCACCATGTGTAGATGCATCACTCCCACAGTGGTCCCATCCCCAGTCCCACTATTAGAAACACCCCAAGTCCCAGTTTTGTCTATCTATCCAAACCCATAGTTTAGTGTTTATCAATCCTGCAAATTTAGTGTTTTTTTCTGCTCCAATCTCACCTGATTCAAGTTATTCAGCAATTAACAAGCCATTCAGAGTTGCAGGGCTATGTTAAACCAGGAAAATTCTCAAAATTCCTTCACCTTAAGTACTACTACCAGTACCAGTCCCATCCCCAATTGCTATGCCAAATATTAGCCCAATCCAATTCCCAACCCCAATCTTCTACCAAGTCCTATATCTAACTCCCACCCTACCCTCAACTTCCAGTCCTATCCCCAAATCCCAGTCCCATCCTAAACTTCCAGTCCTATCCCCAAATCCCAGTCCCATCCTAAACTTCCAGTCCTATCCCCAAATCCCAGTCCCATCCTAAACTTCCAGTCCTATCCCCAAATCCCAGTCCTATCCCTAACTACTAGACCCTTAACTCCCAGTCCTATACCCAACTCCCAGTCTTATCCTCAACTCCCAGTCCTATCCCCAACACCCAGTAGTATCCCCAACTCCTAGACCTTTCCCCAATACCTAGACTCTAACTCCCAGTTTTATTTCCAAATCTCAGTCCAATCAACTCCTACTCTCACAGCCCAGTACAACATTCAACTCCCAGTCCTTTTTCCAAATCTCAGTCCAGTCCCAGTCTCTCCAGCCCTGGTCCCACCTCTAAAAATGAGAAATGTTTAATGTGGAATTCTGAATCCCGTTTGTTATATTTAACATTGACTTTGTGTTCTTGCTGTCACAATAGTCCATCCTTCCACCAAAGTAAAGTGTGTATGTATGTGTGTGTAAGAGCGAGAGTGTGTGTGTGGGTAAGAGTGAGTGTGTGTTTGGTTTAGAGCTTTGTTAAAAAGGTAAAACTGTATTGCAGTTCATCCCAACGTTCAACATTCTGAAGGACTGACTGATGCAGAATCATGGCTGACTGTTATCTCCACACACATCGACCCGACCGCACTTTTGAAGGACCCTTTTTCTCCGGGACGTCCAGTCGGATCAGCGCGGACCCCCACGGGCTCGTCCTGGGCCTGTTTTAATGACAGTTGTGCAGGAGGAACAAAAAAAATGTGAATTGTGTTTTCAGGCAATACAATTTTTGGCCCAAACTCGACGTTTGTTGTTTTGTTTATTTTTTCCTTGATTTATTTATGGCTTCGGTTTTTACAGATCAGCATCTCAGAACTGAATGTACAGATTCACACCTGCAGTTTACTCACCTGTTACACTGAGTTCATGATTTTGTACAGGGTTAACTCTTGCTTCATTTGCATATTTGGAAGACATTTATTTAACTTTATTTGAGCAACATTAACTCAATCATGAGCCATCAATTATTGCTTATTAATGAGCAACTGAGCTTCCTTCCACTCACACAGCTTACATTCAGCTTGCCTTTGCAGAGAATAAAGGGATATTCACATCATTTTTCAACCTTAAATCTGAGATTATGGTTTAATGATTAAGATTAAGCCTAGTCTTGGGCTTCACAGCATTATTTTAAAGGTGAAAATTAGATTTTCTATTAAAAGGAAAATATAGTCTACAGCCCTTATATATTGCAACTGTAGCTTATGATCAGTTACTACAGCCAGTGTCTTTTAATAAGGGTCCCTGTATCTAAAGCTATGGCTGGATGATTCAGACCAAAAATCAGTATCAGTTTTTTCTTAATTTCGTTTGATATGATATAGTTCTGATATTAATTTGAACAGTATAAAAGTATAAAAGCCACAGAGAAATGGATAAAGATCAACAGATGTCTGCACCTACAAACTACAGTAAAAGAATTTGCCACTTTATGTAATATGGTAATGAACATCAATTAGTGACAGATGCTGTAAAAAAAATGGAAATTTAAATATTGGAAATGTACATAAGTGCATAGCCATTTTTTAAACATTTTCTTTTTGTGAAGATATATAATATCTTCTTAATACACCTCTGGGAAAGTTTCTCTGATTTTGCTATTTATAGGTTTATGTTTGAGTAAAATGAACATTGTTTTATTCTACAAACTACAGGCAACATTTCTCCCAAATTCCAAATAAAAATATTGTCACTTTTATTTACAGAAAATGAGAAATGACTGAAATAGATGCAGAGCTTTCAGACCTCAAATAATGCAAAGAATAGAAGTTCATATTCATAAAGTTTTAAGAGATCAAAAATCAATATTTGGTGGAATTACCCTGGTTAATAATCACAGTTTTCATGCATCTTGGCATCATGATCTCCTCCACCAGTCTTACACACTGCTTTTGGATAACTTTATGCTGCTTTACTCCTGGTGCAAAAATCCAAGCAGTTCAGTTTGGTGGTTTGATGGCTTGTGATAATCCATCTGCCTCTTGATTAAATTCCAGATGTTTTTAATTTGGTAAAATCAAAGAAACTCATCATTTTAAGTGGTCTTGTATTGGCTGCACTATTCTTTGGAATTAGACGAGCCAAACTACAAATGGTGTCCACAGACATTTGGACATATAGTGTGATCTGAAATGTGTTGAATAATTGTCTGGGATAACTGATCATAAAATACAGGTGCTAAATATTAATAACCAATGGCTTATCGATTAATAGTTTAATCAAAAAAGAGTCTTTTAATCTACATTATGCACTTTTAAAAATAAAGGTGTTACAAAGGGTTTACACCAATATAAAAGCCTGACATGCCACATCATGTCATTGGTTAGGAAATTTATGTTAAGTTGTGTCCCATGACTTTTGCCCGTCAGGTTGTTCATTTCTATTCTGACTCTATTCTTTTCTTTAATTGCAATCCTCTCATTAAACACTTAAGACAAGGTGCGGCAGCAGCATCAATTTGTAATATAATAACAAGTGTATTTACTGTTATTATAATATATTATTAATATATACAACAAATACCTGCCAGACTCATTCTGAACAGTTTTTAAGAGCTTTTATCTTAAGTGTTTCTTATAAAGTAGAGCGTATATTTAAAACATCTCATCATTTTACTGTCCGTCCTCCTTTTAAACTTTAATCTCCACAGACACTGTTTTTAGCTCATCCTCTAAACGACGTCCACTAGTTTGATAATTACTCTGCCGTGTTTATTAATAGAAATGATTATAACTCATTCCTGAGATGACTGCAATATAAACATTTGCGCCTCAGTGTGTTTCGTGCAGCAGCTTGGGTTTGTTGACTGCCTTTAGCTTTTATTATCGGTCTCAATACCAAAGTGATATAAAAACCTTGCATGGGTCCGTCTGAATCTTCCAGGATAACCAAAATGCTGATATTTTACTTTGCTTTGGTGTTTCTATTCAAATAAAGCCAGTTTCACTTCAGCACACTGCTGTTATGAAGAGAACAACACATATTTATAATAATCCAGATATGTTAAAGAGATATCTTCAATAAATGTTGTACAATTCTGTTTATTCATTGTATTTAAAGAGGAATATATAGAGTTCAATAAAGAGATGTTCCTTTCTGAGGATTATTATTAAAATGCCTCCTGTTTGTGCTTGTTTATTGATCAGAGAACAGTACACTTTCACAACTCACTAAAACTCACAAATCACTAAAAAGGCTTAAGATTAGATAGGCTGTTTTAGTTACTCTGCCTTGAATTATGAATAATGTATGTCTCTGTTTTGATTGGCTGCTCCGTATTGTATCTCATTCAAAATTCTGCATCCCATTATGAACTTATTATATTATTTGCGGTAACTTTTTTTTGAGTGTGTAATATATAACATAATAGATTTAGTATAATAGTATTCCTTATATATGTGCTGTAGTGTGGTTCTGACAATGTGCTATATCTTGCAGCAGAGCTGATCAAAGTCTGGCCCTGGGGCCAAATGTGGCCAATGAACAGATTTTAATTGTGTAAATGTTGCAGTAGATAGTGTGGTAAATCTGCTTAATTTTTTTTAATATACAAAAAAAATCATTTTCCTTTTATTACTTTATTTAAATATACACTTTCTCTTTTTTTTCCAAAATATTTATAATATAATATATTTTCAGTATATTGTTTACAGAATATATGTTTTTCATTTTTTCAGGTTGGGGGTGAGGACAAAAGTCGAACAGTCTCCATGTGCAGTCTCCACCTAGAGGTGTGGCTCTTATAAAAAGAATACAATTAGAATTTGATTTTATTTTATAGCATTGAAATACATAGATATGAGCAAGAATAAAAGCTATGGATAACAGCTAGGTTACTATTAGAGTACTGTGTATTGTTTATATGAGGGAAAATTATATTCAATTTATATTAAATGGTTGTATATATATATATATATATATATATATATATATATATATATATATATATATATATATATTTTTTTTTTTTTTTTCATTAAATTGGCCGTTTTTGTTGAATTTTGAAACTTAAAAGTTAGGTTGTTCTCCCTTTCTTCCTTTTTTCCTTTTTCTATTTTCTCTTTCATTTAATTTCATTTCTATTTATTTATTTATTTCTCTTTCTTACTTTCAGTATT
Organism: Astyanax mexicanus; assembly: GCF_023375975.1. Taxonomy (NCBI): domain Eukaryota; kingdom Metazoa; phylum Chordata; class Actinopteri; order Characiformes; family Acestrorhamphidae; genus Astyanax; species Astyanax mexicanus. The sequence goes on along the minus strand of NC_064419.1, from coordinate 4,630,186 downwards.
TAAAGTCTTTATTTCTCTCTGTTTATTTTCTCTCTGCTAGTCTTCGCTCAGTTTTTGATGGTTTTAATCGGTGATTGATTAGCGTGGCTGGGGATCTCAGCGCAGGCTGTGTTATCAGGGATCGATGCGTTTGGTCTGTGGGGTAAAGATGGCGGCGGCGGTCTCGGCTACACGTGAGTTGTTTGGAGAGGGAGTGCGCGCGGTTCTGCACACCTGGCCGGTTTTACAGGTACATAACCTTTAACCCGGCGATACCCGGTAATTTACACAGAGAAAACTCATCTATCTGACCTGTTATTATAATATCAGGTAAAGATATCGCGCGGTTTTATCTCAGTAGTTGCCGGGTTAGCTTAGTGCTAATGGGAACAGCTGCTGTGACTGAGTGTATAGCCTAACTGTTAATACACTACAGTGTCTGTACAGATTACTGTGTTTATAATAGTACAGTTTAATGTGTATTGTGTTCATGTTAGAATTTTCTTTATATTCTTGTGCAGAAATGGTGCAGTAAGTTTCTCTGTTCCCTGTTAGGGGACAGTTTATTTTTCCAGACAGGGATTAAGCCTAGTCTTGAACTTCACAGCATTTTAAATGGAGATTTTCCATTAAAATTAAAATATAGTCTAGAACTAATAACTAACTAATCCAGAGCCCTGAATGATCTGTCTCTCCTCCACAATTTAAAGTGGAACAGAAAATCCTAGCTACTAAGAAACTTAATTAAACACCACAAATAAACCTAACGTTATTTCTCGTACTGTCACATGGTAGGCTTTCTTAAATGATCTCTGTTTTTTAAGGATTTTACATGTTTCTTTTAACAGCTTACACAGTACCAGTCAAAAGTCTGGACACAGCTTCTCATTCAATGTGTTTAATTATTTCTTACTTTTAGTGATTTTCTACATTGTATTTTAATTTAATTTAATCACATTAAAACAATTAAGAGACAGATATAGAATTAGATAGTAAACAGTAAAAAAGAAAAAAAATTGTTTGTCTCCTGATCTAAAGCTGATGAACTGAGATGGTGATATGAGGTGATTTAATTGAGCTGGAGCTGGAGCTTCACAGCAAAGTGAAGAAAAAGCAGAAACTATTGTTCAGCACCTCCAGGAACTCCTTCCTTCAAGACGCTGAGAAAACTATCCCAGGTGACTCTCCCTCATGAAGATACTCAGATTAAAATCTCACAAGAGTCTGCAGATCTGGCCTCAAAGTTAAATGGGGTGTAATTTCATTGTAAAGAATCATAAAAAGAACACATTGAATGAGAAGAGGTGTGTCCAAACTTTTGACTGGTACTGTATGAATGTTTGTGTTACATATTTGACTTTTTGAGACTTTTGCATTAATTGTCTTAAAGTTTTCAATAATGTAAAATATTTTTTAAAATCCTGTAGAGTGTAAGGTTTGATTAATTTTGTGTTTTATATGTTTTAGTTTAATCAATTTGAGCTCAAGTTAAATTCTCAAATATGGCATATATGTACATCATATTTAAGAATAAAAGTTATGGATGCAAAGTATTATTTTTTATTTTTTATTTTTTTAAATAATTGTTTGGAAGGAACAACAGTTGTTCCTGATTTTTTTTATTAATATTAACTTATGCTTTATAGATAGACAGATGCTTTATTGAACCCACAGGAAATTTAGGAATTATTGACCATTGAGGAAAACTGGTCAGATCGTAGGGTTTTGACTCTGTAAATCCACTAAAATCCAGTAAGTCCTGGGACATAATGACCCGGTATATCTTTGTACATGTGCTTCATCATGATGGTTTGTAATTCCAGATAGCAGTGGATAATGGCTTTGGTGGAGCGTACAGTCAGCAGAAGGCTGAGTGGATGGTTGATGCAGTTCAGCAGTATTTTCACGACAACAGTAAGAGCTGTTAAATATTGGTTTCTTCTTTTCGAACCTACAACCCTGTGAATACGTTTTTCAGAGCTCTAATCACTTCACTAATTCGGCTATTAAATATACAACACCCTGATGTCTATCTGCTACTCTGCTACAGGAGAAGTCTGTGTATAAAGCAGCAGTGCTGGACTGTATTGAATGAACGTTTGTTTTTGATTGGCAGGTGATCTACAGCAAGATGAAGTGGAGGATTTTCTATCTGATCTGATGAACAATGAGTTTGATACCGTGGTGGATGACGGCAGTTTGCCACAGGTTTGTTGTTTCTGAACAGTAGAAGTGAATCTGTAGCCAGGATTACATTGATGATTTATTCAAATTTCAGTTTATCTCCATACTTCACATGAATGTTATTTTTTTGGTACATTGTGAATCTGACAGTTAATCTACGCACTTTTTCAGTGATATGTGTTTATGTATTTGTGTTTGAATGATGAACGGACCAGTAGAGATGCTCCAGAATGATTTCACAATCCATTAGATTATTCAAGTAGTCATGGAAACAGTAAACTCTGATTTATCAGACTGTAGTAAGATCTAATAAGATCTGTAGTAAGATTCTGTTGCAATAGGAAAATCTGCTTATTGACTTACTTGTGATTTCCCATCTAAAAAAGAAGATTCTGTGTTCCTGCGCATATTTCTGTGCAGTTTGAAGCTGCTTTAACACAGAAAATTAACAACCACAGCACATATCATGTGTGTAAACAGCATGGAGCAGTGAAGACAGCATTTGTTAATGTGTTCTGGCTAATACATCAAATTAAACTGCATATTTGATAGAAATGCGCAGATTTTTCAGACCCAACTTTTTCTTATTTTTTTTTGTCTGATAGTTCTATGTCTATTTTTTAATTGTATTTTTACTGTCCTTATTACTTCCTAAATCTGGCTCTTTCTGTGTCTCTCTATGCGCATCTGACTGTGTCTCTTTATCTGTCTGTCTGCATTTGTGTGTCTCTGTGTTGTGTCTCAGGTGGCGCAGAAGGTGTGTATGATGTTCCAGCAGTGTCAGCAGGGTAAAGTGGCCGAGGTCAGGGAGCACATCAGCCAGCTGGAAGCTAAAAAGGCTGCTGGGAGGGCAAAGGTCACACCTGTTAAAACACCTACAGAGGAGGACGAGGACAGCGAAGACGATGAAGAGGTTTGTTCAGCAGACGCTACTTTTTATTTATTTTTTTTAAATGCAGTATCAGTTATGTAACTGAATAAGAAATTACATAACTGGTCACTGTGTCTTGTTAAGTAAAGGGTGTTGGTATCTGTGTATAAATATATAGTATTATATATTTATATATATATATATATATATATATGTATATATATATATTATAAAATAATGTTAATGTTATATAACCTTGACAGAATGAGCTGCTTTTCTTACCAGTCGTTTCCACTTTGTTGTAATAACAGTTAACAGTGGAATATTTAGTAGTGAGGTCATTTCACGACTGGACTTTCACTGAGATCCTGAGAAAGATTCATTCTTTCACTAATGTTTGTAGAAGCAGTCTGCATTACAGTTTAGATTCTCTGCCTGAGGGCTCAAGAAAATGGTCTGTGATGTAGGCGTCTGTTTTTAAATCTATTTTTATTTTATATAAAGCAATATAGCAAAGTAACAAAATCAAACTGTGTTAGAATGTTATAATCACACAGCTCTAGAGCTCCTCCACTTATCTGCATTTCGCACTTGACTTGCAGCTCTGTGTGTAGCTGTTCTTACTAAATATTGTTCTTAAATAATAGGTCTATGCTTCTTCAGTGTTGCAATGTTGTAATTAACATAATTCTAAACAGATTTCACTAATTCAAACAGCCCAAAAATGTTTTTAAAAAGCACAGCTTTAACACTCTACTTACTAAAAAAATGTGGTGTTTGAATCGGGTTTGGGCTCATTATCATTATTATTAATAATAATTATTAAATTAATAAATTATTATTATTATCACTATTATGGGTGGTTTGGGTTGGTCTTGGGCAGAATGTGCACAGACTCGGGCCTGGCTGGATTGTTTGGACCTGACCTATGCTCTAGTCTCCATGTATAGTTTTTTTTTTTTTTAACTTTTACACACTTGTAGCCGTGGAAGTGATTGAAACCAGTCAGTGATTTGGATGGGTGAGCGAATACTTTTGAATATGGTATATTTGTATATCAGTATATTGTCACTGTGGGACAGTGCAGATATACAGTATATTACACAGTATATTACACACTGTGCTCTTTTCTTTTTTACTTTCTCTGTTTAGTCTATGGAGTGTGATGAGGCGGGAGCAGGAGGAGCGTCAGTCAGCGGAACAGTGGTGAACAGACAGCAGCCTCCTTCAGCTTCAGCTCCAGCCAATGAGGAAGAGGACGATGGCTGGACTGTGGTGCGCCGGAAAAAGTAAACACCAAATCTACAGACATGCAGGTTAAATGGAGCACCAGTAACTTGAGTTCTGAAGAGCTTCAGGCTGATTCTGCTCAATTCCACTGATCAGCTTTTTCACACGGTGCTGAGCTGCTCTGTCTGAATGGACTTCTGGGTTCTGGTGGTAAAAGCAATAGTATTTTTTATATTACAGTGCTGAAATATCACAGCTGGGTATTTATTTAAAACAGCTCTGCCTGTATTGTGCTCCTCCTTTACAAACACTCTAAAGAGCTCTGTGTTTCTCCGGCTGGTGTGTGATCTAACAGTGCTGTTATATAACTCAGTAATGCAGTAAGTGTTGCAGTCAGGCCTGTACTGTGTCCAGACTTTGGGATTTGTTATGGAGTGTGTTTTAGTGGACTGTGGACATTTATTTAACAGATGGTAAAGAATAAGCTGCAGCAGACGGACCTTCCTTCATTTCCTCTAGTCTGTCCTCAAAAATCTGGCCTGTGGAATGAATGGTAGTGGTGAGTGTGTTTTTAAGTGTGTGTAGATGGCCCTCTTGTGGCCAGTGCAGGATCTGCAGGACTGTAGCTTTGTATGAAGAATCACAGCAGGTGCTGATTTTACTGAATGAACTTCACTGAACTTATTTCGAACTATACTAAACTTGAGTGTCTTAAGCCCGATCTGGACAGGATTAGTGTCTCAGGGGGTCCTGGGCTAATTTTTTTTCTTTTATGGGAGATCTTCTGTGATTTTATGTCCGTCCAAAATAAGCTTGTATATGTTTTTGTCAGACATCCTCTGAGAAAATTACAAGCTGAATTATCTACTGTTTTCAGATGCAAGTTTTATCAGTGAGTAGAAGTGTGAAATATTTATATATATTTTTTTTACAGATGTCCCCCTGAGAAACGAATCTGGTCCAGATAGGGCTTTTGTTAAATGCAGGTCAATGAAAAATACATGCATTGTTTTGTGTTTATCACTGTCATGCAAAAACCTTCTATCTCCTAAACTTCACAAGAGAAATTTGCATTACGAAATGCTGATGCAGGGAAACTGCCAAATATTGTAAAGTGGCATAAATGGAGATACAAGGTTTCTGTCTGATGGTGACTGTGTAAAAAAAAATCTCTGCATACTTTATTATCCTCTTTTCCTCCTGTTTTTCAATGGTCAGTGGACCCCACAAGAGAAATCAGTACTGATAGGCATGGTGGTGTGTAACTGTGTACAATTGGATGTGATACAGCAGTGCTGCTGGAGTTTTTAAACACTCACTGACCCTCCTATCTAGCTCTTGTAGATCCATCATGTAGATGGTTTGTGTTGGTCATCCTCTAGTCTAGTTCATTATCAGTGCCCACAGATCGATCGCTGCTGGCTGGATATTAGTAGTTGGTGGTTTATTCTCAGTCCAGCAGTTTCAAAAGTGTTTAAAAACTCCAGCAGCAATGCTGTGTCTGCTGAAGACAAACTGTCCAAGTCAGATTTCTCTTTTGGACCCCCTGCACCTTGTTTTAGAGCTAAGTAGCTATCGGCGTAGGTATTTATAGTCTAAATTACAGAACTATAAAGTAGAGCTGATTAAATGGACAATGTACAGTGAAATGATTTATGTTTCAAAACCTTTATAATTGTTCAAAACTCCCCAAAAACACTGCCACTACATTTGATTGTGATGGTTTATTTGTTGGTAGTACACAGGTTCAGTAGATCATATCTTTATTTTGTCAAGTCTTCATACAGTGCTGTATGTTCACAAACAAGCATTCCTCACACAGCGAACAAATATATAAAAAAGTGAATGCTCTTTTTTTTTCATATTCCACTTTTTCTTTTGTTTTTACTTTAGGGCATGTCAAGGCACTATTGTAACATATATATAAACAAACATGTGACCATCCTACACACACATAGAGATGACCATATGATGAAAACCGTCGACAGACAACAGACGTCTCATCTCCAACAACAGAGATCAAAAGCTTCTTTAAATAGATTTATATTTTTATTTATTTATATATATATAAAAAAGAGAAATTCATAGTTTTTTTTTTTGAGGTTCTAGCTAAGAATACCATGTGCTCAGAGTACGGGTTCTTCGGTCTTTTGCTATAAATACTGACAAGACGTTCTGAAACTAGTGCGCGTGTCTGTGGGAGAGGACAGGGTACCAAACTGACCTTGGAGATGTAGAGACTGCACTAACGGTGACAGTGGTGAGAGTGTGGTGGTTTCAGAAGTGAGAGAGTGTAGGTGTGTTAGGAGCTGAGCCAGGGGTGCTGCAGGCATTGTGCTGCAGTCGCTCGTTTCTCCGGCTCGAACTCCAGCATGGTGAGGAGGAAGTCACTGAACTGAGCCGCCTGCTCCAGCGGCCACTCGTACTTCTCCAGCAGCACCTCGAACAGACCCCACGGCTTCAGATTACTGATGTGCCTCAGCTCACCTACACACACACAAACACATTTAACCTCTTTAATGTTCCAGCCTATTTCACACATAAAATTACATACATCATCTTATGGGTTTCTTCTGAAACATTAACATCTTAATTAGAGGCAGGTTCATGGAGTAATGCTATTGAAAAGCCTTAAAATGTGTAATAACAGTAAAGATATTGAAATGATGATGTAATGAAAAAAAAATAGTATTAAAAACAACTTGCATTTAAAAGAGATCAATGACTACAAACTAAAGATTTCAGGTCCTCAGCCCCTATAGTGAGAAACCCTTCAAAAATAGGTGTCCATTTTTACCATTTTCAATTTGAAGCTGATTTCAACCACTGAATTAAAGTTATTTAAACTGAAGTAGACAGTGAATATGCAGCTTTTGCATAGTCAGTGTTTCTGCAGTGTCCCTTTGTAGTCTACAAAATATAACGAACAGATTTTGCAGAAAATAAAGTGTTATGTATTATCTACAATTATGGCCCAACTGGTAGCTTTTTTCCACCAACGTGGAACCAGCGTGGTTCTTGGATTGTGAACCTAATTTTAAACTGTTTGCCACGTTTCCACCAAGTTCTCTTGGTAAAAAAAAAAAAAAGTGTGCCGCGAGTATTTTTATCAGGTTTAAATTAATTTGTTTATAACATTTAGCTTATTGTCACTAATATGATCAGGCATGGCATTCTGTTGGCAAAGCAGGATAAAACCAGTCCAAAGCAGTTAATACAGGGGCTTATCAATTATTAACACAGTCATGCAAAAATTGCAAATTGTATTTCCATAGAAATGTTCCAAAATTACTTGAAATAAAATCTTTTTACATGTACTTCCATAGAAAGTTTAGAAGGTTTTTGTAATAGTTACAAAATAATGCCCAAGTATGAATCACTTTCAATTTTTTTCTTTTAAATATTATTGGAACAGAAGCATTCATTTCTAGGTGTTGAGCCACAGTACCCTGACGGCCTACGACCAAAACAAGAAACAACTGTTCTTCCCCCCTACTGGTTCTTTACCCTCTACTGGTCAGCCTAAATGAATATGATTTCTGTCACACAAAGCCTTGTATCTTCAAAATGGTAGCTTTACAACAGAAGGAGAAACAGTCATTATATATTGACCTTCTACTGCCAAAGCAAGTCAATATAAATTTATTTTATTCAAAGTCATTTTTGAGCATTAATGTTTGTTCATTAATTATGGAATTTTAAACCATTGTTTTTGCACAACAGCAACAATAAATAAGCAATAAGCTTCTGAATGAACTGTACTGGACTGGTTTTCTCCAGCCCTGCAGAGCTGTTTTGCATGTGTGTAATCATATTTTCCAGGCAGTGTGTGATTTATCAAGCAGCGTGGGCCGTCCACAGACAGAGCAGGTGACGACTAGAGTTACAGACACACAAAACCTGCCCAGCGCTCAGGCTCTGCAGCCGCAGGTTAGAAACTTCACGTACACACACCCCCATATACACACCCATATACATCCACACAACCTGCTGCTTTAGTCACCATATGCAATAGGAGCTTCTCTAATCAGGGATCTTCCCCAGACCTGTTTTTGAACTAAGAATATCCCGAGCAGCTGTGAGCTCTGACACCAGCTTTTCTCACGTGTTCCCCTTTATGGTGAGTGAACAGTAGTGGTGTGACGAGATCTTGTGGCATGAGATCTCACGAGATTAAAACGTGACGATATTTCTCGTCAAGCCTAAACCTCGCAGTAGGTGAGCTCTGCGGTACAGTTTAAAAGCTCTGCACGACAGTGCTCTTATTGTCCCAAATATTCACAGCCCTAGTAAATGCTGTAAGTATGTGCACGTTCCATAGACAGTTGTACTAATCCCTTAGCTCTGTACTGTATTAAAAAAAATTCTGTCTCTGTTTGCACTTCAAGCATAGTCTTAATATGACTGGTTATGGTTATGCATAGTTAAATTACAACAAATTTAGAAATTTATTTTTAGGAAAAAAAAAAATATATATATATAGGCTTAATATGACTGGTTGTGGTTTGCACTTATTGTTTGCCCTATATAAGACCTAGAAAAGTTTTATTTTTATTTTTTATTCTTATTCGTATTTCTATTTCTTATAGAATCAATGTGTGAGAGAAACCAGTCTGTTAATTGTGCGATATATGATTTTGTCAAATAAAAAAAACTCTACTTTTCAAGCCATTTTTTATTTTTGAGGTTTTCTTTAAAATTTTATTTTTAAATCTCGTCTCGTTCTTGTGATATTAGTGTCTCGTCACACCTCTAGTATCTTTACTCCGTTGTCCGTTACTGCCTTTTAAAACTCACAATCAACAATGCAAGATGATCCACATCAGCTCTTAACTACAAATCAGACTCCAACAAACCCTGCTGTCCGTCTGACACACTTCTAATGGGTCTAATTTCCAGTAAACAGTGGAAACTGTGATAAATAAGAAAGTCTTTGTGACTCCAGCTCTGAATTGGAGTTCAGTTTCTAGAGCTCAGATCCCTCCTATTTAATATGTCTCACAACTGAACTTGGAAGTAGAGCTGGAGCTTCACCGCACTACCAAAGCACATGACACGCACAGCCAGCTGCACAGCTGTGGGATACAGCAGGGGCTGGAGCTGACTGCCATTCTGAAAATAAATTCTTTCTGGGTTTACAATGTTGACAATCTGTGATTGGCCAATAAATAAACCCATGTCTAGCCATAAATGTCTAGCCATAAATATGTGAAATGGGCTTAAGATATATTTTTCCATTTCTTAAACGACATGTAAATTAAGATGTATAAGATCTATGATATATGAAATGTTTATATATTCAGTAGTCAAGACACTCACAAGACGAGACGAGATATGAAACTGGATTCACAAGAATGAGTCGAGATGAGATTTTAATCATATAATGCAAACTAAACAGACTGCTTTCTCTCACAAATTGAGTCTATAACAAAAATAGAAACAATATAAAATAAAAATAACTTTTAGGTCCTATATAGTGCAAACAATGAGTGCGAACCACACCAGTCTATTAAAACTATGGTTTCTGTGTTTTCTCTTGAGTTTCTTGTAACTTAACCATAACCAGCCATAGTAAGACTATGCTTGAAGTGCAAACTGAGACAGAAAGTTTATTTTTTCCCCCCCAAATACAGCTCTACACTATTTACGCTATTTCTCCTGTGTTGCCAGATCCCTTTTAAAAAGTTTATACAAAACTGTTTTTATTTTCTTCTTGCGATATCTTCGCGTTTTAATCTCGCCACAAGATCTCGTCACACTCCTAATATTCAGCAACAAATAAACTGTTACTTGAACTGTTAAGTGAGTGTATAGTGAGATATAAGTGAGATAAGGGTATGATAGAACTTTAAATGGACTCCTACATGTGAATCATTTACATTATCTACTATGCATCAACCTACATTAATGATTATGAGTGCTCCAAACTCGATGTTGACCTAAAACAATGATACAAATATATATATATTAAAAATATCTTACCTCTGCGGTTGAAGTACTCTCTTGAGTATCTTCCTGAGAGAGCGAAATGAGCAGGAATGGCGCCTAAGAGCTCAATAACATGAGCCAAGTGATCTATAAAAAACAAAACACCACACAACAGCTTTCAATACCATCTTAATCCAAAGCATCTCCATTAATGATAGAGAGAGAAAACACTGAAATAAAGAAGCAAGTGTTCAGCAGCAAACAGGAGGAGAAAACAGTGCACTGACCTTCATCTCGAGTGTAGTCTTCCCCTGAATGAGGCTCAAACAGATAGTCCCCTGTGGCCAACTCAAAAGCCTAAACAGACAACATAGCATCACCATTAGTCCCATCGCTGACAGCCTCGCTGCAGTCACAGCGAGTGCAGCACTCACTGTGTGGGGTCTGAATGAAGAGAGCAGCAGTGGAGAACACAAGCTCTCTTCTGTAGTATTGGAACAGTGAGACCATTTTTTTTTTTTTTTTTTACTCCACAATATATAATATTATCACTGACAGATCTTTTAAAGATTATTGAAATGTCCAAATAAACAAAAATAGACAAACACTTTTTTAAATAAAATATGCAGCTTAGTCAGTATACTAAGCACTCAGTATACTTAAAATAAATAAATAAATAAATAAATAAAATAAAAATGTTCACAATATGATAAAATATCACCACATTGTCCAGCTCTAATTCTTTAAATTTAACTTAGATTTAATTTAACATAATGTTAATATTCATTGCCATTGTGTATTGTTTTTTTTTATAATTCAGATTTATGGCAAAAAAAAAACAATTAAACTGAGATACTTGATGTACTTCAGCCATTATTAAATCAGTTAGCAAAGGTGTACATGCAAGTAGTGAAGAAACTAGCAACACCATATGGACAAAAGTATTGGGACACCTGTTCATTCATTTTATTTCTGAAATCTAGGTTATTAAAAAGATCCTGCTTTTAATGGAGTTACTCCTGGAGTTCCTTTTTTTCGTAAACTTTTTACAAGATTAGGAGAATCACTCAAGATTTGATTACATTTGATTACATTTATAGCAAAAGGAGCATTAGTAAAGTCAGGATGTTGGATGATCAACACCATATCTCAACTAGACGAAGCACAGATCCACAACTAGTAGCTATATAGCCCTCTAGTCCTTACCTTCCTTTATTGATAGTGCCAATACCTTAATGTCTATTTACCCCACAAGGAGCGGTTTAATTGTACTTCAGTACCTATTTTTAGGGACTAGACAGGCTGTGTGTGCAATGGATTCACACACATCTGTGTCAGTAATGGAGTTCACAAAGATTTGGATATATAGGAGCACTGTCCCAGGCAAGGATGAAGCAAATGGACTAGACAGCATTTTAAATGGAGTTTTTCCATTAAAAGAATAATGTAGCCTACGACTAGTCTTTATCTCTGTCTGGGGAAACTGACACATATTGTATTTTAGCCTGTTGGCTGAACCAAAGCTAAGCTCTAGTTCTACCTAACTAAATAAATTCAACACAAGCATCACAAGCCAAAGACCTTATTTGAGCCAGCATTTTCTGCTGATTGAGTACAGTCTACAGAGCAAGGTTTAGGGCTTTTAGCATTTTCTAGACTGTTAAACACACAGGCATACTGGGGAAAAATGAAAGTCTCACCATGCATGCTGTGCTCCAGATGTCTGCCGGAGGGCCGTACTCTGCCCCAATCAGCACCTCCACCGCTCGGTACTGGCGTGTCTGGATGTCCTCGGTAAAGTGTTTGTGCTGCAGGGGAGAAGGATGGCAGCAGGGTTTGGATTTCGATGCATCATCCAGCAGTGTGAAGGTGTGTGTTCACAAGATTTTAACACAGCTAAAAACTGCTGGGCAACACAGCAACAGATTAATCTACTGCAGACAGACAGAGTACGGTCTGGCTGTGCATGGAGAGCATTTCAGATTATGATTATTATTCAATAAAAAGCACTTAAATTGAACTGTCTAACCTGCATGTATGTGTTGGCAACCACTGGGACACTCACTAGAAGTACTGCACAAGAGTCTTACCACGATCATAAGTCTCAATTAGAAACTGATATTTCCTCCTAATTCAATCCTCTGCAATACCTCTGGCTACATAAACCCCAGGTTGTGAAAAACAGTTGAGCCTCTTGTTTTCAGGCTGCAACACATCACAAAGATTAATCTGAATCTAAGCAGAATGAGATTAACAGGTAATACTCACCACCCAGCAGGCGTTGCCCAAGTCTGCAATCTTGATGCAAATTTTATCCGCATTCTGAGGGTCAAGAGGGTTCACCAAGAAATCTGCAGCACTGAAATCTGAAAAGACCACCAACAAAAAAAGACACATGAAGATGTTAGAAACAAAATGATACAGGTATTGCATAGTTTTTTACTTCCCTAATATAGAAATATAAACTAGTGTTGCGTTTTGGTTTCCTAAGACTACCTTTTTTTTCTGTGCATAAATTTTATTAGCAAGGATTCTCAACCACCTAAGACCCTGAACTCTAGCATGGCATGCATTTTATTGATTAATGTAAAAACAAATAATTATCTTTTTACATGATGTACTTTCTGAGAAAAATCATATCCACATATTATGAGGACTTTAGTTTTATATTTCAATAGAATGAAATATAATATTTCAATGAAGTTGCAATTAGTAGTAAATGTGCAAAACATTTATTTATTTGTGCCTGAACACAGCTGCTTTAACACAAAGTAAAATCTACAAACTACAAACTGTATTTACTATTCATTTAAATTTCTGAACAGAATCAATACTACAATGTGTTAAACTCTTTTGCCACCACTAGGTGGCAGTATAAATGGCCTCATAAGAGGCCCTTATTGTAAAGCAAAATTTAGTGTTATGGTCTAGACAATCTAAAACGTGATGTCCACACATGTGAGAAAGTTACCTCAGAAAAACAGGTCAAATAAATACACACCAACATACTGCATGTAAAGGTCTGGAGACACCTGGCTATTTGGCTATGCTCATATTACAAGGCTCTTTTTAGTCAGTTCAGATCTTGACTGTTCACATTCATAAATGTAGGTTTGCTGTATCTGTTTTTAATGCAAAAAAAATATGTACCTGAATTAACATGCATACTTGCATACAGACCCTATATGTCACATGTCCACAAATTAAATATGTATCTAATCTAACATCACCTATGAAATATCCAAACAGCCCTCAGATACTGTTTTTGAGACACTGGTAATGTGAACGTAGCCACTGATCCATCACCATTCAAACCTCTCAGGCATTAAAACCACATTTGGTCCAAGTTTCAATCAATGCTTTGATTAAAACTTTTGAAAAGAGAGTGTTAACAAACTTTTAAAGTGCAGTAGATGTAGAAAAAAGTCTAAAAACTGACTGTTTGGAGAGGAGAGTGACCGCTGGCTGTCTCTCTCTGTGGAGTATCCGGACAGTGTGGAGAGCGCAGACTCCGAGGTAGCAGACAGGATGGAGCTGGACGTGCCGGACAGGGCTGATCCAGGACTGGAGAAACGCAGCGGGCCGTAACCATTGCAGCCGTCCTCAGGACAGTACGAACCGGACTCAGGACTGCCCTTAATGCCTTGTGGATAGTGCCCGTTTCCATTCACTAACACAAAATAAACAGAAACAGCATTATTTTTCCGCTTTTTTATAAATATATATTTATGTAAGTTAGGAATAGTTCATATAGACCAGCATCAGCTTAAAGTTTTGGGCTTTCAAACATTTTCAAACTTGTTCAATTTGTAGCACCAACTCTGCTTAACTCTGGGATCCAATTCCTCACATGACCAAAAACACTAAACTTGCTGGCCCACAGTCCAGGTGTAATTATAGGAAGCTCTACTGCTTTCTTGGGTTTTTCTGTCCTTCCAAACATTTACTGAGAAACATTGTGGTTTTAAGCTCAGTGTTGTTAGTTACTATAATTTTTATTCTAAAAACTGTCTATACATTACTCTGTATTTCCTATGAATAAAGATTCAGTAACTATTGTAAAGGATTTAGATATTTTTAACTATTAAATTAATATTTACCACTCTAAATAATTATTAACTACAATAAATGATTGAGTGCACTTAATTTTGAATCTCCTAAAATTAATTCAGTATCTACTAAAAATGGTGGTACCACTTTAAAATATAGCTCCTTTATAAAGGGTTTATAAATAGTTTATAAAGGAGTTTATAAATGGTTATAAATTAAGTTGAAAATACATTAAAAACATTATTAAGCACAAACATATAAAGATCAACATTGAAAAAGACTTTAATAATCTAGAAATATAGACGTCAGAAGTATAGAAAGTTAGTTTAGTCATTTAATATATAAGTCAGTTTTTATTGTTAAATTAATAAAGTTATTAACAAAATGTTAATGATGACAAAGTAAGACTAAGTAAGACAAGCATGTTTAAGATGTGAGGTTTAACAATATAAATGTGGAATCACTATTTGATACACAACAGGCCACTGTTGCCCTTTCTATTTATGTGTTGTAACTGCTTATTAATGGTTTATAACCTAATTATTAACTATTAATAAACTCCTTTGTAAACTATTCATAAACTCTTTATAAAGGAGTCTTATTTTAAAGTGGGAACAAAATGTTTAAATATAAATATGTTTTATCTACTATAAATGATTCAATCACTGCCACTAAAAAGATTCAATTGCTGTTTTGAATGATATAGTGTCTGCTATAAATGATTCAACAACCGCATTGAATAAAATATGTAACTTATTTATGTCTGAGGGTGAGAAATTGAAGTTTGGACACTGGACAAAGCTTCCATCACTAATAAATCAGCCACTACCTGTACTGTACTATTGTTTTGATATTTTGCCCTAGGCCAATGAGTCTTTTTCTCACTCTGTGCATGTGGGTCTGCCTCTTCTCCGTTTTCACTGAGCCTCCAGAGTGTTCGTGTGTTTCCAGAACCTTCTGCCGGTCCGAGGCCGTCTATTTCTTCCATTCTCTGCAGATCGTGTAGCCTCTCATCCAGCAACCTCTGCTGCCGCTTCGCTTTTCGCTTCAACTTCTTCTTCTTGTTCTTCGACAACTTGCCCATCTGGACACACAGACAGACAGACAGACAGACAGACACAGGAGGAAGCAGGTCAGACGGGGGAAAATGAATTGAATTTCAGACACATCTGAGACTGCAGTATCAAAGACTCAACTACAGGCCAATGCCAAGCCAGCTGCATCAACAAGCTCAAAACCCTCTACAGATCCTTCACTGTGACGCCTTAGCTCATCAAACCACAACAGTGTTGGAGTGCAGAGACCAAGAGATGGGAGTTTGCCTTTGTGAATTGTTATTTAAAGACAAGGGCTTCAAGGGGTACAGTGGTACGTCATTCCAGCACTGACCCCAACCCCCTGAGTGATGTTGGACAGTTAATTTAGTTCTTAAAAAGGCTTGCAACCCTAAAGTTCAATATGTTATAAGTTACTACATTGGCAGTATGGTTGCATCAGTATGAGAGAGTATTAGAGTAATTCTCAGAGCTGGATTTTTTCCTATGCCAGTTGACAGCCAATTCCCAATTACTCTTTTGTACACTACCCCTTGTTTTCATGTGTAAATTCCACTTTCAAGTGGAAGGTGTATAATCCTCCCCCTAACAATTGGGACAACTTTTCATGCACCTTTCATGCTAAAAATAAAGAGACCACTTCAGTTTCTGAATCAGTTTCTCTTTTTCTGCTATTTATAGATTTATGTTTGTGTAAAATGAACTTTTTTTTTATTATATAAACTACAGACCACATTTCTCCCAAATTCCAAATAAAAATATTGTCATTTAGAGCATTTATTTGTATAAAAAAAAGGCTGAAATAAAAAAAAAAAACCCACAGATTTCAGACCTCAAGTTCATATTCATTAAATTTTAAGAGTTCAGAAATCAGTGTTTGGTGGAATATTCCTAGCTTTTATTCATAGTTTTTTAAGCATCTTGGCATGTTCTCCTCCACCAGTCTTATACACTGCTTTTGGATAACTCCACTTATGCCACTCCAGGCGCAAAAGTTCACGCAGTCCTTTTTGGTTTGATGGCTTGTGATCATCCAGCTTCCTCTTGATTATATTCAAGAGGTTTTCAATTTGGGGTATCTTATTTTTTCCAGAGCTGTATATAGCAGTGGACCGCTAAATTTCAGAAACTTAGCCCCTGGTTAACTAGTTAGTTAAATTTTTGGCCATCATATGTCTTTAGAAAGGTCAGCCAGGCCCACTAACCAGGGTTAGAAGTAACAGCCCAATATCAGGGGCTAGATCAGAAAGCTTTGAGTCACTTTTGAGGGAGCTATGGGTTTACACTGACACAGCAGGATCAGAACCATGCACTGCAGGACACTCGACACCAGCAAGCCATTTCCTGCTCAGCGACTATTTCAGGAGGGCAGTGCTGTCGCTGAGTGCACAGACTGACCAACCTGTGACATGTTTTAGTCCCCAAGCCGGGGGATCCTGCCTAAACTGACCAGCTGAACTTCTACGACCAACATAAAGACAACACGGCTGCTCCCCCTGATTTAGCCAGGCATTCTGGGAATGCCAGACGAAGGCCAGCAGAGCTGCCAGACATAATTCCACTGTAAGACTGGCAAAACCAGCATGGCTCAAAGTGCCTCACTGTACCACGTTTTCAGTTCTCCTACACAGTAAGAAGAAGCCATCTGCTGAAAAGTTTGTACTCGATCAGCACCCGCTGAAAAATCGTCTCTCATAGAAGTCTGTGCTGGAGGACAATAAGCAGAAATCCTTTGAAAGTACAGACAGACACTGATGGTGATTAACTCTGAAATCCTACACAGCTCCAGCTGAAAATACTCCCTTGGGTTTCCATCAAACTCTGTTCCTAGAATGAGGGCTGTGAATTTAGTCCCCTAACAAACGCAGAGTTGAGAGGATGTACTGCTAAGAACTAACTCAACTCAAGTTTAAACACATCCATGTTTTCTTCTTAAATATTTCATGCAAATATAAGTATTATATTTACAAATATAAGTATTGGGACACCTTAAACTCATTGAATTCAGGCGTTTCATTCAGCTCCATGATGCATAAAAGAAAAGTTGTAAAAAGGAAAACCAAGTATTTTTTTAATTGGCTAAAAAATATCAAATATGTCTCTTAAACAACATACATGCAAATTAATATTTTTATGCAAGTCACATCAATTATTTTGCAATTGTTTTGCTGCACTGCAAGTTCTAGGCAATAATGATGATAATGGTATTAAAGGCAAGATTGAGTATTTTTTCTCATACAGGGGGAAAAAAAAAAACTCTAATCTGAGCATTATCGTTCACATGTCATTCAAATCTGATTGTAATGCAAACCACCTGAAATTGTGGACTGGATCTGATTTAAAAAAAATCTGATTTCATGTGGTTTCTCGCTTTCCATATCAATCAGAGTATCAAATCAATCTGGATACAATCTAGACATGTCAAAAACTGGATTTGGACTGGCAGTCTGAACATAGACTGATTAGACTGATTTGAAAAGTCCACACCAGTCTGAAAAAAATCAGATTTGTATCATGTTTAGGCAAAAAATCTGATTTAATTAACTTCAGCCTGGTACTTGTTAGCCAATGCAATGGCTTCTAATCAGCCTTTTGAGGAAACACACCAAACCACACAGTGAGCATTAGTAGAAGGTATTATTATATTCAGACACAGATTGGTAGGCTACACTAGAACTAACTAAAAAACAAACTGCATTGTATTAATGTACTCTAGTTAGTAGGGGTGTAATGAAGCATTGTGACACGATGCATCGCAAAGGAAAAATTGGACAATGTGCATTGCATTGATTGAACACCAGAAGTTAGAATTCTGCTAGAAAAGACGGGAGAACCAGTGGGCGTAAGCAAAGGGCGGATGATATGTCAATTTTTTTTTTACATTAGCCAATCACACAACTACTTTTTGAGGTCAGTCACTTTTTTGCTGCAGACTCCCTAAGGACTTTGTTTTTTGGTTTGTGGGTTTTTTTTGTAATTCAAAATAAGTTCCAAATATCATGGTTTCAAAAATCAAAATCAAATCAACGAGTGCATCATTACATCCCTACTAGTTAGTCACTAAACCCAAATCACAGTGGTTACACTAGTTAATTCATGGAGTTAGTACAGCACACCAGCTACTGAACTAATGGCATCAAAACCCCTGTTTGACACTGACTTTCCAGAACTGTCTTTACAATAAATCACACTCCTTCAGAATCCCTATGGAAACGCTCCTGCTATTTCACTTCAATCTGACGCTCATTCATATTCCAAGCATATATTCCGAGCAGTCTTCTGTGGCTTGCCGGCACTTTGTGAAATTACTCCCTAAACGCGTTCGGAATATGATAAACTGACACAATGGAAATGGATATGGGCTCATCTGTCATGGTTGAGAGTTTCCCCATGGGAGTTTACCGTGAGGAATCAAACTTTTCCAATAGAGAGGAAAAAAAAAAAAGAGTGTATCAGAATAAACCCATTTTCTGTTCTGTTTTTATATTCTGTCAGTTTTTCATTTTTTATTTCTGCTTCAGGACAGGATTTCAGCTACATTAAAGCAGGTTAAAAGAAACCGTGAGAAGGTCATACTGGTTTGAAACACTGTGGCATGCAAGGTGACACTTCAAGACAGCCTGCTACAGGTTTGTGAAGGGAACCAGTGCAGAGTCAGCAGATACGAGAGAAGAACATCAAGACCAGAATTCACTGATTGGGAAAACAACCCACCCACTCCCACAACACTGCTGCAGCCTACATATGAAGAAACGCTTGACAGTTAAGGTTAAAAAGCTAAAATCTTTAAATTAGACCTAAGATTATTTAGTTCACAATCTGAACCAAACCATCCAACCTCAAAATCAATTTTCCCCATACGGACACTAATTCTCTTTCAATTCTGAATCAATAATCTCTACTTAAAGGCAAATATGTTTTTAACTGAAGCTCATGACTAAAGAATATCATCTAAATGTAGGTCACTATGTTCAAAAAAACTCAAACACAGGCTCAGACTGGATTAATTCTTTTCTTCCTCCACTATCCCATCCAGCATGTCGGCACTGCCTCTAACCAAGTGGGGAAACAAGTTCATATTCATAAAGTTTAAAAAGTTCAGAAATCAATATTTGGTGGAATAACCCTGGTTTTTAATCAAAGTTTTCATGCATCTTGGCATTATGTTCTCCTCCACCAGTCTTACACACTGCTTTTTGCCTTTACTCCTGGTGCAAAAATTCAAGTCAGTTCAGCTTGGTTTGATGGCTTGTGATCATCCATCTTGATTATATTCCAATTTGAAAAAAAAAAGTTATATATATTATAAATAAATGGGATGTGATTTAAAAAACGGAAAATTGCTCAAATATCCTTTTGTCGCACCTTATTTTTTTAAGTGTGTTGTCCAACCATAGACCAACTTAAACAGAATGAGCACATTAACTAGTATCAACTGGTTCTGTGCAAATTACCTAAACTCCTGCTGAAATATCAACTGTTAAAAGAACACAGTACCTCAGATTACAACCATAACCAAAACAGTGTTAGTCAGCTAAAGATCAGATCTGTGTTCACAAACAGCGCAGCATGTTGAGTCCTCACATTGTTCTCAGAGTCAACTCTACAGACATATAAAAATGATAAAGGGCTAAAATAGAGAAATAAAAAAGCAGCATATTTTAATCTCTAATCTATAAGAATCTCCCTTCAAATCACCTCAAATTCCCAAATCAGTGGACCTGGCCGTGTGGAAGTAGTCCAGTGCATTAAGCCCACTGAGAGTGGAGAGCAGCACAGAGAGGGTTAGAGAGGGACAGGCAGGCTGAAGCAAGGTCATGTGACTGCACCAAAAAAAACCTACAGGATCACCTCATACAAGCAGGCACTGCTCTCAACGTACCTGTTTGTCCCTTGGAGCCGTGCTAACTGCCGTCAGAAGAAGAAGAAAAAGAAGAAGAAAAAGAAAAGGAGGGAAGAGACAGAAAACCACAACGATGAGGGAGGAAAAAAAAACAGAGAAAAAGAACAACAAGACACAGTTAGAAAGCAAACAGAGACAGAGAGAGGAAATGAAAATGATTGGAATATTCACTGAAGACACAGCAGCACCACAGAGACAGAGATACAACATGCAGATCAGTCACGTATTAAACAGCAGGTCTGTATAAAAGATCTCCTCTTAACGTAGAGCTGAGCTGAGAAAAAATCATTGCTCAGAACAAAAGTTTTAATGTTCCTTTAGCTGGGTCACTTGCGGAAACACGTTAATTGTTTCTTTATTTATATTTTCCATATTTGTGCAAAGCTGTTTTGCAAAAACATGAGGTACTTTTTATCCATCTATTTATACTATATACACTGATTTAAATACTGAATCAATTTTCTATTCACATCATACTTTTTTGCTTCAATTTAGCAAAATGTTTTAAAACACTTTAAAACACTATGTCTCCATAATGCTTGCGGTCATTTTGTATTAGTGTGCAATACAAGAAAATTATTTTGGTAGGCACATAAGATGGTATTTATTTTCCCTAAATTATTAAGCTAGCAAATTCTAATATTATGTATCATATTTCATTCATGTGGCCTTTAAAGGTTACACATAACTTAACATTGTTTTCTAAGTATTAATATTCTTACTAAATATATCAGTACTCGTGATATAACAAGAGTCTTTAAAGTTAAGATGCTAATCTGTAATATACTTTGGTACAGGTTGTTATAACAGTCAGTATAGTGCTGCCTACGTTGTGGGTTTAGGCCTCTTTTGTTACGTCACATGTTTATACTGGGCATCTGATATCGGATCTCTGTCAGCTATTCGGCTTGGCAAGTTCTCTTTCTCAGACGACTGACCTCATACACTTTATAAAGGCATAATAAACAAGATAATAAGCCTGGGAGAGTCAGGATATTGGATCACTAGTTTGTATACATTGCAATGTCTGCAAAGTCGGGCTGGCCGATATATCATTAATATCAATATAACTGAAACTATAACTAAAAAAAATGCACATGTAATATACCTGCTATTCAGTTAACCTTTGGAGATACATGAATCTCAATACTGGCCCTGGTACCAACATCCAATACATAATGCACACTGCTGCACTAACGAACAGATTTTCGCTCAAGTCTGCATTATAAATATTCAATCCCAGATCCATTGCACAGGAGACGGCAAAAGAGAGAGAGAGAGAGAGAGAGAGAGAGCGCCTTGGAGAAAGAGAAGAAGATATGCACAGAGAGGAGAGATGCAGAGAGAGAGCTAGAGAGAGAGAGAAAGAGAGAGAGCCTGAGATAAGAGGGAGAAGGAGATATGTTCTTCATTTTATATTATTTGTTAATTGTGTTTTATATATACTATGAGATTTTTTTTTGTGTGTGTGAACAGGCAGTCATTAAATCATTTTACTGCTAGTTGTGCTGTGCATGACTATGCATGTAACAAATATACAAGAGGATATATATATATATATATATATATATATATATATATATATATTATATTATATATATATATGAAGAGATATTTATCATCTGTAAATCACATCAAGATACGAGTTTTAAGTCATATTGTCCAGCCCTAGTACAGAGTTAGTAAGCGTGCATTAATACTGTGTAGTAAGTATTGTAATGTAATTTATTAAGTAAACGTTAAGTTCAACAATGTATATTTGTTCAACTGAATTTGGAACTGAATACAGAATCAGTCACATGCAGAGTATCACACGTTCTTTACCAGAAGAGCCCGATGGAGGAGGAGCTCCAGACTTCTGCCACAGTGTTGCCTCCGCCGCCAGCCGCCTCACGTATACATCCGTCACATCCAGCAGGATGTTCTCTGGCTTTATGTCTGTATGTATGATTTTGCATTTGGTGTGTAAGTAGTCCAGACCCTGTAGAACCTGAAGTTCAGAGGGCAAAAAGGTTGAATATGTTCAAATAGAAAAAATATGTATATATATAAAAAAAAACATTATTGTCTTCTGGAAATTTCTGTGAGGTGAAATATGCTAATTTCTCTATTTTAATCATGGCTAGCCACATTAGCATTTGGTCTGTTGACCTATGCCTTTGTCCAG
This sequence comes from Astyanax mexicanus, assembly GCF_023375975.1. Lineage (NCBI taxonomy): Eukaryota > Metazoa > Chordata > Actinopteri > Characiformes > Acestrorhamphidae > Astyanax > Astyanax mexicanus. The sequence continues at coordinate 4,607,819 of NC_064419.1, read as the reverse complement.
CCGTGTCATACCTGTCGGAGGATGCTCTTCACGCAGACCAGAGGCATTCCCATGTAGTTGGACTTGATGATCCATTTCAGCAACTGATGCCCGAGCACCTCTAGCACCATACACACATCTAAAGAGTCAAGTGGTTAAGGGGCAAATGCTGTAGGTAACTGTGGAGGTCAAGCATCACGTCAAGCATCACTTGGTGGATGGAGAGAACAGCAGCTTTCAAAGGGAACAGAAGGAACAAATGGCTGGGTACTTTAAGTAGCCAGTCTCAAAGCCACACTACTTTAAAGCTATGTTCACACACCAGGTAAATGTAACCCAAATCTGATCTTTTTCTTTATATGTTACACATATCATTTGTGCAGCAGTGTGAAAAGCATAAAACACATTTATTTATGATGATTGTAATGCTAATTTGGGTCAATTCAATATGTGATACTGAAATCCGACATAGCAGATTCACAGCAATGCTACTCATGCAATGTTCATGTTAAATATACAAACACAAGTAGAGAGGAAAATGAAAAAAAAAAAAAAGTTGTGAATGAGGGTTTCAATGGCGGGATAATAAGGTAAAAGGCCTCATAAATATTTGGACTGATGTGTTGGTCTGCTCACACCTGCTCGAAGTTTCTAATGGGGATGTAATAGAGGATTAATAAAGGATTTTAAGAAAAATGTTAGACATACAGTGTTAACTGGTGCATCTAAAGCATATGTGCCTAATCCTGGTCATTGACATCCACCACCCTGAAGATTTCAGAAACAACACACCTAGCTTTTGACATGAGATTATCCTGAATGCAGTTATATAAATCAGGTGTATTCCATTAAGAAGGCAATAAAGTATCATAGCCTGTTGAATCTATATCACAGCCTGGCGTGCACCTCTCCAGAAATATAACTACGCAATGCACAGCGCAGACAGCAGCAGCTGTCATGAGTCTGCTAAGCATTGTGTTCCTGCCCACACATTCCCCACCTTCACGACTTAAACTGCAGAACTATAAATGTGCACAACAGTGTACGGCATCGATTAGACAAAGAAGAATAAACCAACTTTATACTCTGCAGGGGGTAGATCTGTAGGACAAGGATTGAGCACTTCTGATCTAAAGAAACAAACACATTTTGAACAGGTCAATCTGCAAGGATACGGACACCGTTAATTCCTGATATTTTAAAATCATCGATGAGCTGAACTACTGTGTCCCGTTTCGGGTCTGTGGGGTCGCTGTCTCGAACCTATTGGAAACATACAGTCAAATGACAAAATTACATTTATTAATTTAAGATTTCTTCTATATTTTAACCTAGATTAGATACAATGGTGTAACTCATATGCTGTTATTTGAATGGATTCATTCTCCACTTTTCATTTTATCAGTAAAATATTACCTATGTTACTTGCTGAAAGCCTGTTCACATGCACAATCATGAATCCAACCCATTTTCATTAAATTCAGTTAATTTTCTATTTACAATTAACATAATGATAACTTTGTAATTGGAGTGCCAATATGTCTATATGCTAATGTATGTGAATCAAAGATGTGTGTGGAAATACAGAACAAATGTTTGTCACTTACGCATTTCAGTAGTTTAATCTCATCCAGTGCAGTCTCTGTATAATGTGGTGCACTCTTTACCACCTTCAAGGCCACAAAGCGCTTTCTCCTACACACACAAATACACACAGACACATTTAAAAACACTACGAGTGTGGGTCAGGGCCCAAATTGAATTGAATCAGTGGGTGTAATGTCTGCCCTGCTAAAAAACAAGCTGATAAACTAGTAGTATTTGGAACAAGGAACACCTTGCTATATAATAAGCAGCTGACATATTCTGTATAATCTAATAAACACACAGAATATGACTTCAGTTTTTATTACAGGTGAATCAATAAAATGCAGTTGAGTTGTTTTCAGAATTAGACATGGCATTTCTGAATGGTCTACTCACTGAAGATCCCAGCACAGCCAGACAGTGGAGAAGTGACCCCATCCTAGCTTCCTCACTACATGATATCTGCCATTAAAGAGGTCTCCAATTTTCACTGGGTAATAGCCTCCTAAAACATGAACAAACATCAGGATTAAACTTCATTTATGATTTATTGTATTAAAAATTTAGATATTACAACACTAAAATCTGCCTGGAAATGTATTTCTAAATATTATGCAGTTTTAAATGCATAAACAGCTTAAACAATTATATGCAGGGTTCATACACTTTTTAACCAATACATTTCCATGATTTTTACATGACTTTCCCATGTTTTTAAGGCAAAAATTTTATGACCATGCGATCTTGAAAACATCAGTGCAGATATCTACCAGAAATCAACTAAAACTTTAATGATAAAAAAAATAATAATAATTTAAGCAATGAGTGTCAGATCCTGAGAGCTCCATTGTGTAGGGCTACATTACTGAATTAACTGAGCTGATGTATTTGTTAGCTCAAAACAGATTTTCTTAGTCAATAAATGGAAACACACACGTGTGAATTGCAAATTTCCATGCCTTCACCAAAACTTTCTGGGTATTTTTATTTTTCCAAAACTTATCCAGGCCATTATATGCATTTTAAAAGCGGCTACTACTTTATCAAATGTCAAACCTCTGCAGTAATCTGCTGGATTCTCCTGCTCTTCATCATCTGACCCAAGTAGTTCTGCTGGAGGTGGGGTAAAGTTTGGTGGGGGTGGGCTGAGAGCCTGTGGTGGGGTTGTCTGACTGGATAGTACTAATGGAGTAGGTGGAGTTGTGGAAAAAGCAGAAGGTAGGCCAAGGGAAGGAGCTATGGAAGAAGTAGTTGTCTCTGGTGATGGTAGTACTGTATGTGAGGGAAGCTCTGTGACTGGAACTGAGATGGGGGGTGAGGGAGGGATTAAGATGGGGGGTGAGTGCGGGGATGAGATGGGTGGTAAGTGTGGGGGTGAGATGATGGGTGAGTTAGGTTCTGAGATGGGGGGTGAGTGAGGGGCTGAGTTGGGGGGTGAGTGACGGGCTGAGATGTGGGACAAGTGAGGGATTGAAATGGGTTCAGAGTGAGCGATTGAAATGGGTTCAGAGTGAGGGACCGAGACAGGGGGCACAGGCTGAAGGTCTGGGGGGCTTTGCGAGAGGTTTAGTGGAGGAGAGGGGGCTCTGTCTGGAGGAGTGGTGGGTCTGTGGACGGTGAGGATGTGGCAGAAGTCATCTGAGGCCGGGATCTGGGGCCTGTGGACATTGTCATAAGATAAATGAGAAAAAAAACATAGCATGGTTAATTACAAATATATTAACATTAAAACAAGGGCAATAGTAATGTGCTTTAGTACTACACCAACCAAAGGGTCTTATAGTCCCAGACATTACCACTTCAGTGGACTGGATCCTACCCATTTCTACTAAAGTCTTTGTACTTGACTTAAAGGTGCCTTGCTATTAGTTTCAAGCAATGCGTCTTATGCGTCATATAGAGATCCACGTAAACACAACAGCGAGTGGAAATGGAGGAGCTACTGAACGTGATGTAACGTGACCAAGAAAGCCAATTGCAGTCCAGATACAAGAGTTTTATCACTGAGTAGAAGTGTGAAATAATCCCAAAACTAATCCCGTCCAGATAGGGCTAGTATCTCATAATTAGGATTTAGTATCTCATAATTTGAACTGTTCTAATATGCAGAAATGAGTCTGGGCTCCTATGGAATAACAGAATTCAACATTTCACTCTGGTTGACAATGTTGTGCAAGTAGAAAGAAGGGCTCTGGATGTGTTCCTAACATGAGCATTGTTGAGGTTACATTAAAATAGGAACACACACGTAGGTAGAGAGAGAGAGAGAGAGAGAGAGAGAGAGAGAGAGAGAGAGAAGGAGGGGAAAGAGGGCATGAGTCAATGTGCATATCTGGAGAAGTGAGTCCCTCGACCGCCCTCATGTATTTTTAGCACATACTCACACACGGAGAGAGAGAGAGCAAACCCAGGCGCACAAATCTGGGCCATATCCCAGACTGGTGCAGCTTACCCGAGCTCCAGGCTGGGGACGAGCTCCCTGGTGGCTTTCCGGTGCTTCTTGCTTTTCTTTTTGTGTTTCTTGCCCGGGTTGCTGCTCTGCGGGAGGCTGTTAGCGCTGGACACTGTGTGTCAGAGAGCACAGTTAGCTGACTAGCTAGTTAGCCAGGTTAACTAACACTATTAGCATAGCAGTTAGCTAGCTAAACTAAGCTAAGCTAACTAGCTATTTTAGCTAACCTAGCTCACATATTCACAACCACAATTCTTGCCTCTTAACAGCATAAACTCATTGAGACAAATACATTTTAATAGTTTAGCAAATGAAAACAGACACTATTTAAGGCTGTCCCTGAATGTAAATTATTTTAACATATCATTTTTATATAATATGTTTCATAGTTCTTTCCAAATACAAACCGCTCAACAAACGCTCACTTGGGCCGCGCTCCAATCCGCACCCTCGCCTCCTACCGCTAACACTACATAGGCCACAATCCAAACCAAGACACTGTAGGCTATGTCCGCACCGACAAAGCGCCCTAGCTAGGGCAAGCGTTCTCTAATTGGACAGCGGCCCAGGATTTGCTAGCATAAAACAGCTCTGCTTGTAAGAGGAGCCGCAGAACAGCGCTAACATCGCCCGTTCTTGACTTAAACACTTAAATTACGGTATATTACGGCGTAAACGACAACAATACAACTGTTCGTATCTAAAAACACACTAAAACGATTTAAAAGGCTGTTTAAAAACTCCTCACCGTTCGTCGATATCATCAGGGCTGCAGCTGTCAGCGCGAGAACACTTTCTGTGCCTCTGTCTGCGCATGCGCGTGAGGGAGGCTTGGCCCCCTCGCTGAGCAAGTGATGTTTGGGAGAACAGCTAAAAATAAATAAATGAATAAAATAATAATAAAAAGTGCATTAACTCATAAGAGCCCAGACCCAGCTCTGGAGTTTGAATTAGAATTTGAATTAGAGTTAGAATGCAAATTTAAATCCGTTAAATTATTTATATTAGGTTTTTTTTGGTCATTTTGATAAAAAGTGCACATGACTTAAAATTCCAATGCATAACATAAATGCCCAACTTTTTCATAACTGTTTAATATAACATTTTAATCGTATTTTAACATTTTGTTCTAGAAATTGGTCGACATCTAGTTGACCAAAATAGAAAATATGCAATTAATGCACTGAATTGTTTAAATGCTTGGTACATACATGTAGAAGCAGCAAATACACTTTTAATTTTAAAGTCAGGTGAATGAACACACATTTACACACTGTCCTGGGATCATGCACTCAGGATGTTCAGTATATGTCATTATTAGGAATTTAATCAGCCCTTTTTTAACAATCTATAGACAAGCAGTCAACCATGCTAAGTGTCTTTGCCATCATTTACATTATTGTTATTTTTTTATTATTATTTATGGCTGACACTCGTATCCAATGCAACTTACAAAGTAATTCCTATTACAGAGTTGGCCCAGTGTAGTGTTAAGGAGTCTTGCCCAAGGACTCTTTTTGGTGTAGCCCAGCATCCACTCACCCAGACCTGGAATTGAACCCAGGTCTCCCACATGGTAGCTCACTTGCACACTTGGAGCTGTTATCCACTGATCCACACCATCATAACGACCCCCCAAAAAAGTTGAAAGTTTCCTTCAGCTTTCTGTTCCCGACAGTAGAAAAGGTTTAGAGCTGTCATATATATATATATATATATATATATATATATATATATATATATATATATATATATATATATATATATATATATATATATATATATATATATATATATTGAACATATTTGAAAGAACAAACATGTAATGTGTGCTGTGATGTTAAAAAATATAGTTAAATAAATTATAAATTAATTATAAAAAAATTTACATATGTAAAGCACTATAAATATAAATATCCATAAATTGATTCTTTCCCAAATCTGATAATTGACATATTTTTTTAATTCATGTTGAAATGACCAATACACATGAAAACATAAAAATATATAAATAAATAACAAAATACAAACAAACAAACAAAAAAAAACCCATCCAGTTTCACTGTTAAAATTATAACTTTATTTTTTTTTATTTCTCATACAAATTTCATGATTCCACTCATTACAACATTTTGGCTCCCAATTTCTCCACAATGGAGACATTATGGTATGTATAACCAAGTTGAAAAAAAAAGAGAAAAAAAAAATGATTTTTTTTTTCTTCATAGTATTTACAGGTACATATACACAGCTGTTAGCAAACTATACCCAGTACAAATACAAAAAAAGAACTGGAGTCTAGAACAGAAGGCCTAGGCTCTTTTTAACCCCAGTTCCTTAAAAAAATTACCTTTTTTCCCCTTGTACAAAAAACTGTAAAATATGGCAATTGGCAAAGGCTCCACGAACACCGTTCAGACAGTCCGTACAGAACCGTGTCTACTGTCACTGTGGTGGAACGCTGAGGAACATCAGGAACAGTGCTGCAGGATTTGGCGAGACGGCGAGTTCCACAGACAGTTCGGGAAGAGGATTCAGTCTCTGTCTCTCGCTTTTCTCTCTGAGAAAAGTCTGTTTTTCTGGAGGTTTTCGCAGGCTGTCGCCTCGCCGCCATACACAAGGGCTTGCTAACACACACACACGTTACATTCAGAAACACACACTCAGATCTGGCCAGTGGAAAACCACAGGCACAAGTGCCATGCGCCCAGTAGCATACTGGCCGAAAAATAAAAAAGCCAATCAAATCAGCCAGTCAATCAAGCATGCAGAAGTCTAGAATAATTAAGACTACACTGAGAAGCCAAACACATTCAAATTCAGCCTAACAAACAAATAAACAAACAAACAAATAAACAAAAAGAAAATAACCCTCATATCTCTCCAGGGTTAGAATATTGTCCTGCTGTGGTTTAACCCCTCCACACACGCACCCCATCCGGACATTAGTACGAACCCTGATATCTCTAAATTACACATGAACTGAATAAATACACTAATAACATTGTCTTCATCATATCCCCCCCCCCCCTCACACACACACACTTACACACACAGGCCCCTAACACACACACAGGAGGAGGAGCCTGATGTGGATGAAAGCAGTCAGTCGTCAGCAGTACATGCTGGATAAATATACAGCACTGTGCAAAAGTCTCAGGACACAGGAGAATTCTTTAACGTTAAACACTTTTAAACATTTATTAGACAAATAATTAAATAGAAATTGTGGGCTGAACGAAAGCTATGGCATAGTATTTTTTATTAGTTAAATTTTACAAAGAAAAAAGTAAAGTAAAAGATTGTGCTATAAATCCAAAAGTTTGTGAACAGCCTTTTTAATGAATGCATTCAGCAACATTTCTTACATTTTTAAAAATATTTTTTCCTCCCCAATTTACAAGGCCAATTACCCAACACCAGGAGGGTACAGTATACATCAGCTCACAGACGCAGCCCTGTGCAGATCGACATCACCTTAGGACTAATGAGGAGAAAGAGCACCATCTACTGTACCCACCCAGAGAGAGCAAGGCCAATTGTGCTCTCTCAGGGCTCCGGCAGCTGATGGCTCTGTTTATAAATAGAAATAAAAGGGGAATCTGTAATACTCATGTTGAGATGAGACACAGAATTCAGCACAACATAACAAACACATGAACCACGGTTCCAAATCTGATCCTAAGACTTTTAGGTCAGAAAACACCCTAAGACCCTAAGACTTTTGCACAGTTCTGTATATACGTATCTCTTCAGAATACCTTAGGAAAAAACATATGAATGGTAAGGTGAATAAAAGCTATCAGTCATCAGCAGCCCCCTTTATTTATCTGAGACTGCAAAGTCCGTCCAACAGTACATACCTTTTATTTATAAAATTTTTTATTGACTTTCCTACACTTACAGTCGCTCAGCTTTAACACGAGTGCCTGAATTAGGGCACACACCCCTTTCACACTATCAGGAAACACACTAGCTTTCTAAACCATTTCTAAAGGAAGGGAAAAAGGCAAGAGTGTAAACACAAAGTGCTACAGGCAAAGAGTAACAAAAATGTAAAAAAAAAAAAAATCTAATTCGAGCTGTACTTCAGAAACATCAAGAAAAAAGAATTTACAAATGATTACAATCCTGTTTTAATTCTAAAATAATTTCTATGTACAATATCCTCACCTGGGACATCTAAAAAACGAAAAAATAAAATAATAAAAAAAAATAAATCAGATCGAACACTCGAAGTCGGAACATTTCAAAACTGAAGAACGGTGGAAAACCCTGTTAAACAGAAGGCGGCTGTACACACAAGCATACAGGAATACTGAATACTGAAATCACCAGGAAGGGTAGCTGTGACCCTGAGATGCTGAGAAGCTGCGGTCAGATTAATATTCTTCCAGTGAAAAATGTAAAAAATTATAATTATCAAAAAACAGAAGAATAAACAGAACAGTGGTGTAAATGAAGGTCAGAAAAGAAATCAGTTCAGGCCAGCCCTTGTCTTTCCACACTAATTCACACAGTCTACAGCTGTGGCTCCGTCTCCTCTCCTCTATTTGGCAATTAACGTCAAGCTTGATTACTGTATACTGTAATTGGTAATCGATATAAAAGGTTACAAAGAAGGCACATTTGGTAGTCGTGTATAAATAAGCGCTATTTACAGTACAAATAAGTTAGTTTCTATTCAGTGTCTGATCTACACGGGTTCCCAGGACAACTGCTGCTCTTTTTTTATTATTATTATTATTATTTTAAATCACTGTAACCAAGCAACAAAGCTGACTGGCTCCGCCCATCGCCCTGACCACAAGTCACCAATCACCAATCACACGTGCTCTCACTCACCCGTTTCTAAACGCCACGTCCTACGTATTTTTTTTCTCGTCCAGTTTTATGTTGCAACATTTTAGCTACATCTGAGGCAACACACGTTAGCTTTAGCATTAGCTCCACACTCTTTCTTTTACCCTCCCCACCCCACTGTACACATGTAATATATATATTTATATTTGATCTAGTCTTTGAAGTCTAAGCAGCAATCACACATATATCATATATCAAGACCATGTATCAAACCTTCTGTCCTTCAGTTAATGTATTGGTAATTGGCAGCATTTCATATATAAAAGCCAACATGATTTTTATCAGGTAAAGAAGAAGATAAACAAATAAATACAGCAGAAGAGCACAACATCAAGTTCTACGAAGTATTACATTTCTGGTTCTTTTTCTGATTACGGGTATTTTCTGATTTTGGTATTACAAATAATAAAAAAAAAACAATAATAACAAGACAATCCCAAATAAAAAAAAAGTTAGTGCAGAATGAAAAATGCAAATAAAAATAGTATTTATTTAAAGTTTCGCTCACTTCTATTTGTTTGCAGACAGTATGACCTCAAAGACGTTTCATATTTGTCATATATTACAGAAATATTTTTTATATTATATGGCAGAAAAGTAAACTGAGATGTGACGACAACGATTATGTATTATCCTGGAAGAATGGGACAAAATAACACATCAAACACTTTATTACTCTGTATCCTGATTAGTATTGTGCCATATTGTATCGTATGCAATAATATCACCAACATTTTTTAATCTCGTGAACGATATTATACCCTGAAATATGGTGCCAAATCTCCCACCCCTAATTATCACATCGGGGTACAACTTTTGTGCTGGTTTTAGCAAAAGAAAAATTCACACTGTTCTCATTTCCCATTATATATATACTAGAGACTATATAGAGAGATTATATCTGTCCAGTATCATTTATTTTACTTTAATCCTGGATATATGGAGATGTTTGGAGAAGTGCATTATTTTTAGTATCATGACATTCTGTATCATTGACTTCTGTTACAAATCTGATAGAATTCTTGTATTTTTTAATATCTCAGTTAGGGGTGTGCCATATCATATCGTACGCAATAATACAATTTAATTTTCATTTTGTTGCAGTAGTGTATTCTTTAAATATTTTTTCAGTGATAAATTCAGTGTTTTGTCATATCGGCAAGAGTATCATACTGTGAAAATACAATAAAATATCGAGATATTATTTTAGAGCCATATTGCCCACCTCTAATACTGAGAGTCAAAATGTGGACATTAGCAAGAGAGAAATGCTTCAGTCAACTTTCCTCAACTTTATTTTTTAAGAATGTGTTGCAGTCCTGAAATGCTGGTATATATATTTATTAAATTAAGCTGGTCAGATAAAATATTAAATATTTTGGGTTGGGTTCATACTGTCTGCAGTGTTATAAAAGTAAAAGAACACTTATTTTATATTTTATTTGCATTTTTCCTAACTTTTTTTAGATATGGGGTTGTAATAATAATAATAATTACTTCAGAAAAACAGTGTAATTTCCCAACTGCAAGCTTTTCAGTACTGTCCTTTAGTGCATCCATTCCATTAAACCCATAAAACCTGATAAAAATAGGAAACCATAAAAATGAGATCTACAGATTTTCACCGCAGAAAGTGGCGTAATTAAGAGCACATACACACTCACACACATACACACACATACACACAGCCCCTCATGCAAACATACACACACACACACACACCTTGTGCTGTAATGACTGTGCTGCTTTGCACTTGTTATGGCACTTGTGCTTGTTATTCGTGATTAGATATGACTGGATTCATCTGCAATTTAAAAACGCTAACGTAAAAAAAAAGGGAAAAGCTATCCAATGAATATTCCATATCGCTCATCCGAAAAAAGCACGAAAATATTCCCTCAACCTGTCATTAATCATGCAACAGCTACTTCAGTACAGACACTAAGAGCAGGCCTGGGGTACACATCCTGAATCAAAGCTTGAATGTTGGAAATGAAATGCAATTAATTTATAGCCACAGAGGAAACTATAGTGTATGTACATACACTCAGACAGACAGATAGACAGAGAGAGAGAGAGAGAGAGAGACACACACACACATTCGCGCATCAAACGCAGCACAGCACGCAACATTAGTCGTAAAAAATAAAATAAAATAAAATAAAATAAAATAATCAGTTCAGTGTGCTTATAGCAGTAGAAACCCCTCTCATTTGTGCTATTTAATCCCACACCCCGTGTGACCACACCCCCACCCCCTCCAGGCTTTAACATCCAATCCGTCACCTTTGCACCGCTTTTTCCCTTTTGTTAAGAATTCCCGAGAGGCGCGGGATGTGGAAGTGTGTTTCAGGAATTGGGGGCTGGATTTCTCCGGTCGATCGGATTTCGCGCAGCGCCGAGCTTCTCTCAGCTGCGGCGAGCTCTTCAAAGACCCTCTCACAGGTTCAGGGTCTCCTGAGTTCAAAGGTCAGTGACTTTGTTCTCCACCAGGGCGGCGACCTGCTGTAGCCGGTACGCTAACTGCATTTTCTGCCCCGCGGCGTCTTCTTCCAGAGCCATGATGATCTGCACTCGCAGCACGCACAACGCACACACAGAACACACACATACATACACAGAACACACACACACACACAGGCACTTAGTGGATACATAATTATAGCAACCAGCAAACGAATCCATTCTCATTATGCAAGGGTCTGTTCCCCCGGAACCTCTGCCCCTCTCACTGACCTGATCATAATATTTGTTGATGTACTTGTACAACTCGTGCAGAGCCACCAAGCTGTTCATCTCCGATGCAAAACTCTGCAAATACATCAGTTTTAAAAAGAAAAAAAAAAATTCAACACATCATTAAAAACACAGGATTAGATGTTCTATTATTAAGACTTAAAAAATAAACTGTGCAGCAACAGATTCAGAGCTTCTGTCTCTGACTTTATTTTATCTACAGGGTGTTGCAGCTGTGGTAAGTGATTAAACACAGTGTTTAAAAACTCCAGCAGCACTGCTGCAGTGTCTGATCCACTCACTGTACCACCAGCACAACACACACTACTAATACCTCACACACACCAACATGATAATCAGTGCTAATAAGTGCAGTGCTGAGAATCAAAGACCCACCACCCAAATAATGATAATAATATTAATAATAATAATAATAATAATAATAATAATAATAATAATAATAGCTGCTTTGAGGGGTTCTGACTATTAAAAACAGGAGGAAATTAGGGTAATAATAAAAGTATGCAGAGAACCAGGATATATAGGACTACAATCTGTAATTATTATAGAACTACAAAGTTCCCCTACACTATATGATCACTGGAGCTGAACAAGGATATGGTTTTAATGTTATGGTTAATCAGCATAATGCATATTAAACAACATTCATATCTCATTCATAACTCCTTTATAGGTTTTTCACCTTCATCTATGCAATGCTTTCATATAATTAACAAAGAAATTAGTTTTATAAACCCTAAACAGAACCATAATGCAATGCAACCTTTGTTTCGATTGTGACTGTCATGATCTGTCTTTTATTATATAAGCAGCCTGTAAAAGCACTTATAACACTATTTATAGCTTAACATGTTGACCCCAATGTTTATTATTTGGTTATTAATCATAATGCAAAAACGTTTCATTTTTATTATTTAGTAACATTATATATATATATATATATATATATATATATATATATATATATATATATATATATATATATATATTGGATATATATATATGTCCAATATAATGTCACAAAATGTGACTGCAGTGTTCAATGGGAACTAGCTTCCTCCACTGAGTAATACAACGCAACAAAAAAAATAAACTTTCCACTTTATCCACCCATTAAAATATGATCATAATGTTAATTTAATGAGGTGAAATCTTAAAATCTTACCCCGGATAATTCAGTAAGCATGGAGTTCATCTCCTGATAGCACCCAGACGCAGCACTGTGAATATCACTGTAGTACCTGCAGCAGAAATGAAACATGAGCTCTTTATACAATGAGGATATTCAGTTTTTGTTTATAAAATGTAGATAATGCTCCAACAAATCAGTGGTAAGACCTGAATTTGGTTAGAGCTGTTTATGTGAACAAACATACAAATAAACAAGGCCCTTCTAACCCTTCAGAGAAGGGGTGACAATGGATGCACATAAATCATTACAAATATATTTAATAAGGAAATACATATTATAGTTATTGTGAACTATAAGCATATATTGAATAAATGAACTAAAATAAAAAACAGCAACTAATTCAAAGCATTAGTCTGTGTTTTTAGTTGCTACAGGACTCTTATCTGACTGACAGCCGTTCTAACCAATCAAAACTGTTTTTTTAAAATAGCTTCTGCCCCCTTGTGTCGGCGTGCCCCTTCTCCTGATTTTGAGAGGGGTGTAGTAATGAATATATTAGTCATAGTTGAAAGTCATAGGACAATCTAACCAATCAGATTCATGATTTTCACTACGGGGACGGGGCCATGGCTGTCTAATCCCTTCTGAACGCTGTGCTGAATGGGCTACACATTGGATGGATGGATGGATGGATGGATGGATGGATGGATGGATGGATGGATGGATGGATGGATGGATAGATAGATAGAGAGATAGATAGATAGATAGATAGATAGATAGATAGATAGATAGATAGATACTTTGTTGATCCCAGAGGGGAAATTCTAGACATGCAGCAGCATGTATGTATAGTACACAAACTTACAAAAAGATCAAATATAATGATACATATAAATACAATAAAAAAAAATAAAATGAAAAGTTTAAAAGTACAGTCTTTAGTATGTGTAATGTAGAATGGAGGTAGTGCAGTTGAACACAACAGACACAATAGTCGTAAAACGGAGCTCATGTTGTTTAATTCAATAGTTTGCTAACTATCATGGAATTGGGACTGCACATCAGACAGATATTTTGTCATATCATATTAAACAGCCTTTTTAAAGGCTGTCCTTTAACATGAAATCACAATAAAAGGCTGCCTGACTGGTGAGTTTTTGTGTGTACTTATTGTTTTGGCTGCCCTGGTGTAACGTTACTTTTGGCATAGAAATGAGTGATCTTTGTTGAACGGTTGTACTTGTAGGAAAATTAAGCATTGATTGTTAGGTCTATTGTATACTTTTGTAGTTTGTAGTTGTATTTGTGGGCTGTTAATGTGTATTAAGGTCCTATAAGCCTCACCTCTCCACGAGCTGTTTGTATCGAGGGATTTCTCTGGCGTACAGCAGTTTATTCACAGGGGAATCCTAAACAACAGCGAGAGAAAACAACTGATTCACCTCCAGTCATTCTCACAGCTAACAGAACACACAGACCTGTATTTTACACTTCATACATCTAAGATCAGATCAGTAAAGCAGAAGCAGCGAGCAGAGAGCATCTCCACATCAGTAACCTACATCTAAAACCCCTGATTATTATATAAAATCCTCCGTCTCCATCATCTCCTTCACTCCAGCGCCGCGTCTCTCACTGCTATTATGTTCTTTTCTCTCTGAGGCGAATCACTTCTGAGCATGCTCACTGAGCTGTGATGGTCCCTCATCGCGAGAGGTCTCTGAAGGAGGGGGTCGAGGGGTTAATTAAAACTGACCCGGCGGCAGAGGTTAATTAGCTCACTGACCCGGCCCACTTTGTGCTCGGAGGTGGTGCAGGAGTCAATGAAGGTCTGAGCGATGACGGAGAGAACGGCGTCCACGCTGTCCATCACCTGCACATCAAACACAAACTGAGGGTTTTTCAGGATGTTCACCCAGAAGCGCAGAGGTAAGCTGGAGGAGGGAGACAGAGAAAGAGAGAAGATGAAGATTGTAGCTCTAAATAACTCATATCTATGCTTTTTAACACATGACAAGCTTACATTATGCACAAAACACATTATATTACATATTAGTACAGGGGTTGGGTAATGAAACTGAAACACCTGGTTTTAGACCAAAATAATTTATTGTGGTGTCGGACAGTTCTGGTGGAAACAGGAGAGTTGAGGTGCACATCGAATTCTGTCGTGATTTGATCAGCCATGGTTTTATGTTTTTTGGATACAATCCAGTTTAACACCCAAACATCCCTTTCAGACAGCTTCCTCTTACAGCGTCCACAGTTAATCCTGTTGGATGTGGTTGGTCCTTCTCGGTGGTATGCTGACATTACCCTGGATACCGTGGCTCTTGATACATCACAAAGACTTGCTGTCTTGGTCACAGATGCTCCAGCAAGACATGCACCAACAATGTCAATTGTTTTTTATGTATCAGTATTTCATGATAAATGGACCAGCCGAAAAATATTTTTACATTGATTTTAATTGAAAGTGAAGAAGGTTTTTTTATTTTCCTATAAAAAGTTACCATTTTGGAGATGCTATTTTTTTGTATGTCAGCAATGATATTTTATTTAAATCACACTGTGTGTCTGTAATAGAGCAACATTTTGCAGCTAATAAACAAGTCAGTGTTACAACTAAACCTTCTAGTCACAAACAACAAACAAACAAGTTACCCCTCTGGGGTCAACAAACGTGCCGGCGCATCAAATTCAATGTTTCTTGATGTTTCTATTAATATCTTTGTGTTAATACAGTGCAGAAATACAATCCAAACATTTCCTGAATGTGTAGAGATCACAGGTGACTCACAAGATACGCTGTTCAACTGCGCTGTATTACTGCAGAGATATTAATAGAAACATAGGGAAAATTAAATTTGACACATAGACAAATTTGTGACCGCAGAGATTTAACAGGCCATTTAGAGTATATCCGTCACTGCAGTTCACTGCAGCACACACACGGCAAGGTGTAACATTTGCACACATTGTACTTCCTGCTAAATTTTGCTAAGTTTCTGTAGTTTTTGTGTATCTCAGATGTTGCTGGATAAAATCACTGAAAGCGCTGGTAACAGTACCTGTTAGTTTTCCATATGTGTACAGTCTCCGGGTCATCGATGCCGTGCTTCTCCGCCATGTCGTCGAGGAAATCAAAGAAAAACCTGACGGCGATGGGAGGAGGACGCTTTGTGCTCAGGATGGCCACGAACACATCATCCACAAACTTCTGCAGCGTGCCCTGAACCCAGGAAAATATGCTTTAAACACACTTTAAGAGATTTAAGAGCAGAATAGTGTCACAGTGTAAAAATAAATGTGGCATTTTATTGTAAAAATAAGTAAAAGAGTAAATAAAGAATATTTAGGTGCGTGTTAGGTGTGTGTACCGTATTTAAGGGTATACTATGGTGTCTAAGTAAACAGTTTTCTCTCCTCAAAACTGTTAATTTTAATAGGTAAAGCGCTTTTATTTACAGTAAGCTTTCCAATATTTTGAGCGGTTAGCACTTTTAGCGCTAGTAAATGCCACCTGACAGCGATACACTGAGGAACCCTGAGTGTTGCGGTAAGCCAGGGCACTATTAGGTAGTAATTCGGCCCATGTAGCTTGTTTTAACAAGGTAAACACGCAGACTACAGTCTCATATACTCAACTCTGAACGGCTAAAGAGCTAGCGTTTAGCGGCTAATGCTAATACTGCTACTGCTCCATCTTTGGTGCTGGAGAACTGCTGCAGAATTCATACATAAGGCGCACTGAGGATTTTTGGGAAATTTTAAAGGATTTTAAGTGCTTCTTATAGTGTAAAGAAAAAAATACAGTATATATTTTGTCCTGGGCATGCGAGGTACCTTCATAGAGAGCAGGCGTGTGAGATAGATCTCAGGAATAGCTTTAGCACGCTCCCTCTCTCTCATGCTGCTCTTCCTGTGTTTGGGGATTTCAGGTTCCTCGCTGGACTTTATGAGGTGCCACAGACGCAGACCCTCGTCCTCTCCCCCCTCTAACATGGGCGTCTCTGTGGTGACCACAATAAAACACAAACCACTGTTACCCCTGATTCTCAGCACTGCATCAAAAATACAGTAACCAGAGTAGATAGAACTCAATCACTGTAGGAGCTGGGCTGGTGTCACCAGAGGCTCTGTACTGTGATTTATAAGCAAATTCATTCAATGGCTGGACTGAGACGTCTGCATATCATAGGCAGGATCAATCATAATCAAGATTCATATTAAAACAAATTCACTCCACTATTTTTACTTTTAAACTATAAAAATAATACACATGCACATTCATACTGAATTACCATTAATCTACAACTGTTACTGCTTATACTGGATTTTAAAAAACAGTTTTAAACAAAAAACAACACACTCAAATTCATACTAAATTCATACAAAATTACTATTAAGGATTACATATATTATGAACTCTCTGTGGAATAAAATAAAATAAAATAAAATAACCGACAATAAGACTATAAAACCAACACACACAGATTCATACTGCAATTAAATACCGCCACAATTATTAGTATTAGACTGGGAAGACCACACACTGCAGATTCATACTGGATTAAAAAAAACTCCACAATAATAACTGTCACAATGTAAAAACACTAAACATGTAGATTCATACTGGATTAAATAACTCCACAATAATAACTGTCACAATGTAAAAACACTAAACCTGCAGATTCATACTGGATTAAAAAAAATCCACAATAATAACTGTCACAATGTAAAAACACTAAAAATGTAGATTCATACTGGATTAAATAACTCCACAATAATAACTGTCACAATGTAAAAACACTAAACATGTAGATTCATACTGGATTAAATAACTCCACAATAATAACTGTCACAATGTAAAAACACTAAACATGTAGATTCATACTGGATTAAAAAAAAATCCACAATAATAACTGTCACAATGTAAAAACACTAAACCTGCAGATTCATACTGGATTAAATAACTCCACAATAATAGTCATAGTGTAAAAACACTACACGTTCAGATTCATACTGGATTAAAAAACTCCACAATAATACTGTCGCAATGTAAAAAACACTACACATGCAGATTCATACTGGATTAAAAAACTCCACAATAATAACTGTCACAATGTAAAAACACTAAACATGCAGATTCATACTGGATTCAAGTTTATTACATAATGTTTGGTCTCAGAAATTACATGCTACAGTGCATTTTGAGAATTATATATATTATTTAGATATGAAATTTAACTGTATATATTACTTGAATTTAAAATCAAACTATGCAGGTTAATTGTATATATTATTTAAATATTAAATTAAACTGTCTGATCATGTTGTAATTTATTAAGGGTGTGAATCTTACTTTCTCCAGTCTGGTAGATCTGATTGATGCTTAAAATACCAGAACTCGAGCGAGGGATAAGTGCCACCGTGGCTCCGTCAGGCACCTGAGGAGACGGGAAACAGATGGAAGGAGAAGATCAGATCAGATACAATCAAATTAAAGCGTCATCAGATAATGAGCTGAATGAATCATGGTGTCATTATGAACTGAAGACATGAAAGGCCCTCAAGACCTAGTTAAAAGGGTGGCAGTGCTGGAATGACTGAGGGCTTTTTATCCCATTTTCTCCCCAATTTACTGGGACTCATTAGGACTCCCCCCAACACTAGTAAAGCCCCAACACCAGGAGGTTCTGATACATCAGCTCACAGACGCCTTGTGCTCATCGACATCGCCCTAGGAGTGATGAGAGGAAAGAGCACCATCTACTGTACCCACCCAAAGAGAGAAAGGCCATATGTGCTCTCTCAGGGCTCCAGCAGCTGATGGCATGCTACATGACTGGAATTCGAACCAGCAATCTCTCGATCACAACTAAATGCATTGTATTTAACCCTTGTGTGGTGTTCATATTTTTGTTACTCGTTTACTTTGTTACTTGTATTTAATTCAGCAAAATGAAGCAATTTTACATTAAAATGCTTTACACATGCTTGCTTCACCTAAATTGCAAGCAATATAAACAGCTTACATGGTTAATATTTGCCCTTTACCTTTCTTATGTTACATTTCTTTAAAAAGTGCTACTCTTTTTTTTATTATTTTATTTGTAAAATGTAAAAGAAAATGAATTAAACTCAAGATATGAGTAGAAAATTTGTTTAGTTTCAAATTTACAAATGAAGCAATGTTTATTAGGGGGTGTACAGTGTGTGTTTATCGAAAATGTGTTTTGATATATGTGTTTTGATATATATATACAAAAAATGAGCCAATGCCAATGAGTTTGAGTTAGAAAAAATATTTTTTAGTATCATTTGATGAAAAATGAAAACGCCACACAAGGGTTAATAGAGCACATTTTAGTTTTTAAGTTTTTAATATAAAAAAGGGAAAAAAAGAATAACTCATTTACCACAAAGGGGGGAAATGGTTGATGTATGGTTAACCATTGAAAGGGTTCAATTATTTCTGCTACAATATATCACACACACAAATATTAGTTATCGTGACAGGCCTACTGATCAATACTGAATGTATTTCCACCTGTGGGAGAAATCTAGGAGCACTCCACATTTAATATATCAAAAAAAAAAAAGCTGTAATGCTTTTCTGCCAAAAATAATAAATGAACAGCTCGCGAACGAGTATTCTAAAGCCCGTAATTACACGATGATAAGTGGAAATTAAGAGCACTTGGAGGCAGCATTAGTGCTCCCACAGGTGAGATGTGCCTCACCTTGTAGTGCTGCAAAGTGTTGAGCCTTTTCCAGTGACCCTGCACGATGGCGGTGACATCATCATCGGATAGAGTCAGGTGACCCGCCTGCCCCGAGCGCCACTCTGCCAAAGCAAAAACACAAGTGGCTGCACTCAGTCTGGAATGAATAACCCACATTACAGACAGCACAGCAGTCAGGAGGGATAATCGTGAGCACAAATTTTCATACACAAGTTCTCTCGTAAGTGCTCTCACAAATATACACATATAACACACTCACACAAATTTAATACTAAATATATACACACATAAAACTTCAAACGATTTAAAGTTTTAGCAAGATGGCCAAGATGCTACCAGGGACAGCAGTTGGGATCTGCAGGGGTGAAGAAGGTTAGCCACAATGCTAACAGCCACAGCTGACCTCTGCCGATTTGAAACCATGATGCTAACATGATGCTAAGCTGGAACTAAATAAAAATATATATTTTAGCGTATTGTGATATTGTGATGTTTTCTTATCATATCAGCAATAAGCATATCGAGGATATCATCAATCCTTAAAGAACAGAGACCCAAACGTACATTTCATTACAAAAAAAATATAAAAAAATCAGTTTAATTGTATGAAGTGAAGCAAAAATGTAATAAAAATCACTGTATTTTGCATAAAGGAATATTTTAATAGTAAAATAGCAAAATCTGCAATGTATGATGCATTTTGTCTGCGTATTAAAATATGATAATAATACTGTCTATTGTAAAAAATGTCTTTAAATATTGTGATATATATTCTACTGAATACTTATTTGTGGGATGTGTCCTTACATTTTCCTAACAAGAAATGTTATATTGCATTTCTATTTATTACATTATCCATTATTTTAGTCAATTATATTGAAGTGTTTTGTACTCTCTCCCCACATCACTTCAAAGGTTGATGTCGATCAGCACAAGGCGTCTGTGAGCTGATGTATCGGAACCGAATCGCTGCACTTTCCTCCGAGCGTGCGATGCTAATCGGTAATGCTACATAAGCTGCAGCCTCTCGAAAAGAGGTGGTGGTTAATTATAAAAAAAATTAAGAAAATTTTTTTTTTTTAAAGGTATTAATGCCATGTCCTCATTTTTTGATATATTTATATATTTTATAGGGACATTTCTCTCTAGTATTAGTTTAACCAATTAACCCACCCACTTTTCCAACTGCTGCTAAAGCAGCATCACTAGGCAGCCAGCACACTCAGAGGAAAGCGCCGGATCCCCAGTTCTAATACAACAGCTCACAGATGCCTGTGCCGACTGATATCACACTAGCGATGATGTGGGGAGAGAGAGCGCAAGAGAAAGAGCCTTAGTTTAAATGCTCCTTTAAAGTAACGTAAATCACTATACAGACAGATACAACAGAAATAGTTTCCAGTACCGAGGTCCAGTGAGTCAGCGGAGGGCCTCTGTGAGAACGGAGCTCCTTTGTAGATCTGGTCCAGAATTTTGTCCTTCACCTGGGTGATGGTGTCTGTATCCAGAACCTTTACCGGACACGGCTGGACCTCCATTCCACTCTTAACCAGCACCGTCAGAGTCTGAGAACATCGACAGGACAGCACTCAAGTTAACTAGCACTGAAACAGAGCTGGAGCTGGGTTCGTGTTAATAGAGGTTCTGTAATTTACTTTACAAGAAATTCACTAGATTAGAGTTACAAAACACACACTGGTTTAACAGTAATTAAGTATAAATCAGCTTATTCATACTGTTAATTTATTACTGTCAGACTACACATACTAATTTAATTAATACTAATTTATACTGGATTACAATACATTACAATAACACCATACTTATTACTGTTAAACTGTAATAAACAGATTGCCAATATGACAATATTATATCATATCATGATAATCATTGTGGTATTATATTTTTACTATACACACTATAGCGGGCCTCATTTCGTTTGAATTAAGAATGAGTTTAAATGCATACACAATCAGGTAAAATACTGCATTTAGATGGCGTCCAAACACTTTCGGAAAAAAAGCTACAGCATTAAGTCTGGGTCTGATTATTGCCTGTTTATTATCTGATCATCCAAATTCAAATTCATGTAATCGGGTTAATCAGATCACTGACAAACTCATCAAACCAATCAAACTAAGCTGAACTGCTTGAGCGGCAGAAGGTCACCCAAAAGCAGTGTGTAAGACTGGTGAAGGAGAACATGATGCCAAGATGCATGAAAACTGTGAATAAAATCAGGGTTATATAAAAATATTAGTCAACAGTTTATAGAATAGAACAACAATGTACATTTTACTTAAACATATACCTATAAATAGCAAAACCAGAGAAACTAATAATTTTAAAGTGGTTGTATATTACTAACTGTACTAAGCATAGAATAGTATTTAAATAATTATTATTATATACAAGTAAATGTTGTATATAGAAGGTACAAGTATATGTTGTATTTACAATCACTAAACAATTATTACTTTCAGACTGTAAATGCTACAAATACTATATATTCATACTGGATTAAGATAACTCATAACTCAATAACAGCACATTGCTCAAATACTGTAATTGTAGTCGTTAGTGTGAACTTTGACCCAAAATGAACACAATCAAATCCTGTTGAAGATTCGTGACAAAACTAGTGTTCAGGTGATTAAATAAATACACAGCAAGTCGTTTCAGTGACCTCTAACTTAACGGTTACCCTGACAACCCAAAATAATAAAGAGCCAAAAACAACAGATTCAGTTTCTCTTCACTAAGCAACAGAGACAGAGAAAGCTCGGATTTCACACACATGAACTCGCTGCTCTGCTGATATCTCATTGTTTTGGTTTGAAACATTAGAAGCTGACAAAGAACAGCTTAACCCGGAGTTTCTAAAACACTGATGTCCCAGCCACCAGGGGGCGGAGTGGGTAATGGTAATGGCTGTGGGTAAAAGAAAACAACTACTCTTATATTATCAGACTGAGCAATGGTGCCACAGAACACCAAAGAGTAAATTGGTAGTTTTAGTCTGATTATATACAGCTCTGAAAAAAAATAAGAGACCACTTTAGTTTCTGAATCAGTTTCTCTGATTTTGCTATTAATAGGTTTATGTTGGAGTAAAATGAACATTGTTGTTTTATTCTATAAACTACTTTATTTACAGAAAACAATGCAAAGGAAACAAGTTCATATTCATAAAGTTTTAGGAGTTCAGAAATCAATATTTTGTGGAATAACCCTGGTGGTTTTTAATCACATTTTTTTAATGCATCTTGGCATCATGTTCTCCTCCACCAGTCTTACACACTGCTTTTGGATAACTTTAGGCTGCTTTACTCCTGGTGCAAAAAATCAAGCAGTTCAGTTTGGTGGTTTGATGGCTTGTGATCATCCATCTTCCTCTTGATTATATTCCAGAGGTTTTCACTTTGGTCAAATCAAAGAAACTCATCATTTTTTATGCGCTGATTTAAATTGAATACAAGTTTGTTACAGTAATGGAGAGCCTGGAAGAACAGTGATAAGAGAGTGATATTACGTACTATAGAGCAGTAATCGATGTCCTCTCGGAGCAGGTGGCTGTCGTTAAGCGTGCGCTTGGCTTTCCCCGTCACAGCGTCCACTGGGCCTTTATCCACCTGATACTTTATAGCTCTATACAGCATATACAGAGGCTCACCTGCCACCTCCTGCTCACACACACAGGGGCACACATATACAGAAACTTACAAGACATAATCAGATTCAAAAACAAAAAAAACATAATTTTGATATATTTGATATAACCCTGATTACTCATTTTAAGTTGTATTGCTTTAACAGAAATATCTATGTTTTTATAGATAGTTTCTATCTATGTTCTAGTTGTGAAACCTCAAAATCAGAATCAACATTTTTCTTATTACATGAATTCATCATTTACTTGGCTATTTTGTTCTAATAATGACTAAAGACAGAACTGTCGAACTGTCCCAATCCCATTTAATACACCCTGTTATAGTTGAGTAATTAATTTAGATGTTTCCATTAAATAAGGCATTTCATTAAAAAAATATATATATATATTTTGGCAGAAAAAGGAAAAAAACCTTCCTAACTTTTAATAGAAAGACAATTTTAAAATTCCTTTTGGAGCATTTCTATTAGTTTTACACGTTTATCATTACACATTGATACAATGAGAAAAATTATGATCAGATTTTCATTATGACAAAAATAAAAAAATTATACATAAGAGTTTTGTATGGACTAGTTAAAAAATACTATGTCATATCTTGTAGCTAAGTGTAACATTTCAAAACACAAATATAAAGGAAAGGGAGATTTTTTACATTCTAAAATAACTATATAGTATTTTTAACTGCACAATGTATTTATTTATTGTCTGGATGTTTCACATCTATTTTGTCTTTATGGCATCCTTGAACTGAAAGTGCACCAAACAGTGTATGCACCGCCCCCTCCCTACCCGAAAACCTCTTTTTTTAATGTGAAATAAAATGTGTAATAAAAATTTGATCACAACATGAGCTACTGATCGTTATCTGCTGCTGTACCTTCAGGAATGAGTAGAGACAGATGGACATCCAGTTCGTGAGCATCTTCTCCACCACTGTCTCCGTCCTGCAGGAATCAACATGCAGAAAGTGTTCTTGCATTAATTAAAAAAATACAAATCAATCAATCAAATAATCAGTAGATT
This sequence comes from Astyanax mexicanus, assembly GCF_023375975.1. Lineage (NCBI taxonomy): Eukaryota > Metazoa > Chordata > Actinopteri > Characiformes > Acestrorhamphidae > Astyanax > Astyanax mexicanus. The sequence continues at coordinate 4,583,604 of NC_064419.1, read as the reverse complement.
AATTAAGATCTGGTTGATCCAGTCTAGACGCATCTAATTACCGCATGAAGGAGAATCTGATAAGCTGTACAGGACAAAGATAAATGATAAGGGGAGAAGACCGAGAGTGGACGGTGTGCATGCAGTACCTGCGCAGCATCAGTTTGGGGTTCTTGGCCACGTACTGCTGTACCAGATCCCCCAGCAGGGTCTTCATGACGTCGGTGAAGTACTCCAGCTTGTCGTGGAGAGCCATGGTGAGGAGCGAGGCCACGTAGCCGCGGTCACGCTGCGAGAAGTTCTGCTGCTCCTCCAGGGTGTGGATGAACTGCACACAGAACATACACAAGATCAGAAATCGGACATTGGGCGCTGAGTGGGTAAGCTCTAAAAAAAAGTCTAAAAAGCTGCCACTATGATCAGGAGATCGCTGATTCGAATCCCGGTCATGCAGCTTGCCTTCAGCTGGCGGAGACCTGAAAGATCACAATTGTCCTTGGTGATGTCACTCAGCACTCAGAGTCTGTGAGCTGATGTATATGTATATATATATGACATGTCTCTCCAAACCATCACTGATTGGTAGAAACTTCACACTAGACCTCAAGCAGTTTGGACAGTGTGTCTCTCCACTCTTCCTCCAGACTCTGCTCCCTTAATTTACAAATGAAATGTAAAATTTACTGATGGTGATCAGTGATGGTTTGGAGAGACATGTCTGTCATCTGCTGGTGTTGATCCACTGTGTTATAATCAAATGATCAGTTTTTTTTCTGGATCAATGGATTTTATATTTCTTCCCTGATGACACGGCCATATTCCAAGATGACAATGTCAGGATTCATGGGTCTGGAATTGTGAAAGAGTTCAGGCTTCAGGGAGCATGAGATCATCATTTTCACACATGGATTGAGAGAGAGTTCACCACAGAGTCCAGATCTTAACCTGATTGAGAATCTTTGGGATGTGCTGGATGGAGAAGTGCTGCTTTGTGCAGCGGTTGGTCAGACTCTACCATCATCAATGCTGCTGCAAGATCTTGGTGAAAAATGAATCCAGCAATACTGAGTTGAAATAAATCTTGTGACATTGCAGAAGCTTATTGAAACAATGCCGTGAATGCGTAAAGCAATCAAAGATAAAGACGGTACAACCAAATATTAGAGAATATGACCTCTTTCAATCTTTTTATCTGATCTGCTCAAATACTACAGGTTTGATTATAGTATAATACACATGCTTTCAGCTTGGGTCCTACATTTCGAGCTCTGGTTGACCTTTTCTCAGGCATCTGATCAGTCTGTCTCAGTTTTTTGGATGGTATAGGATTGTGAAGGTATAAGGATTTTGCAAGACTTACAATATAAAGTCTTACTACTTTCTCTGAGGCAACTCCCATAAAAAAAAAAAAAACGGCTTCATAAATAAAGCACCACATTTATAAAAACACTGGCCTCAATATTGGGAATAAATATTTAAAATGGATGAATCACCAAAGCCAGAACTTCAGTCTCTTTTTTGTTGTTGTGTTTGACAGTCTTATCATCAATAACTGAGCGAGAGGGAGCGAGAGCACGGGGTAGAGCCAGACTATTCCCAATAAAAAAGACCAGCTCTCTCTACTTCAAACACACTCGGCTCTTCATTCTGAGTGACACGAATACAAAACCGCTGTTTATGCTTTTGGCCGAGCTTAAATAATGCGTTGTAGCAAACACAGTGACTAGCGACACAAAGCACTTTCCCTAAAGCAATAAAAAGCATTAAACCATGTGACTGAGGATGAGGACTATTTTTTTTAAGAAGTCAATGTACACAATAGCAGCACTGTGGCAGCGCCAGCAGTCCATCATTATTAGAGATGTTATTTTTTCGACTATATATATATTGCAATATTAAACAATGCAGCGCTCATAATGTCACCAGCCCCATCCCCATTCAAGATCTGTCTCGCGTCTGGACCAATCAAGAGCTGAGTCAGTAATCTGCCCTTTAATCAAGCATTTAATTTGCTTTTTAAAAGGTAAATAAGAGCGTTTGTTTTTCCTCCAAGCGCGCTGGCTGCTCGGCAATGCTGCATCAGCAGCAGCTCGAAAAGAAGCGGTGGCTGGCTTCACATGTATCGGAGGAAGCATGTGTTAGTCTTCACCCTCCTGGTGTGTTGTGGCATTACTAGTGATAGGGGGAGTCCTAAAAGAGTGGGTTGGGTAATTGGCCGTGTAAATTGGGGAGAAAAATGGGAAAAATTAGAAATAAAATTATAACAAAAGCATGAATTCAGCTGTAACTGGAAATATCTGTTAAAAAAAAAAAAAAAAACTGTGCTGGACTGAGCTCTGCACAGCTTTTCACATGTGCTCACGTTTACAAGCACGTGCCCAACCATGTGGATGGAGGCCATGCACGCTCCCCCTCCCCCTCGCACTTCTCAGGCAGCAGCAGCCTGTCACTCACACAGACACAGAGACAGAACTGTGTATCTACTTCTTGTGTCAAGAATCAAAACATCTGCATATGATGAAACATGACGTGTTTAAATTAGTCATTCTGGTCATTCTAGTCATCGGTGGCTTTTTGTCTTATAGTTTTTATTAAAATACAGTTTTTTAGTGTTTATACTCATACTCCAATCTGACTGAACTACCTAACCATTTAGATCTCAGTACCTTTACAACACTACAGTAAAATCAATCTTGATTGAAACTTTTGTTGTTCGTCGATTTTTGATGTAAAACAATTAGGTAAAGTTTTAAAGTGGGAGAATATGCTACGATTTGGCTTCCTGTATTGTGGGTATTAGCAGTGAATTAGTTGTAGCCTCCAATCAGTTCTGAATGTAGTGTAAAGTGCTGGTTTAAAGCATAGAAAGGTGTGTAGTCGATAAAACTGTAAAAAAAATATTGTATATAAAATAATTTTCTATACAGTCATTTACTATATTATGTCCACTTGTGTATGCTCAATTGTTTCACACTGCAGACTCTAAATAAACTCTGGTATTTACTGTCTGAGAACTCTCCTCAGTGCTGATGGCTGGACAGTAATATCCAGTAATGGCACCTTGAGGACACCAGACTGTGATCTGAACTCAATCGTAAAAACAAAGCCTCTGAACTTGTTTTAAACACCCAATCTATTCAAATACACCAGTATCGGCTCTGATACTGTGAAGACTGTGTGGATCATGGTGAACAAATGAGATTTATGAGTTTCAGAATTTCAGAGTGGCTTCAGCTGCAGTGATGCGTGGAATGTGCTGCTGATAATGGTGATGTAAATGTCACTGTACTGTAAAATTAGATTTATGGGTTACGATGCTTTCGAATTATGAAATGGTAATAACTGTGTTTTAAGCACATCGAATGATTTCCCCACATATATCTGTCTAAATATGTGTAGACACCCTTTTTATTTAATGCATGACCTGGATTTCAAAAGAAGCAAAGAACGAGCAGGTGTCCCAATACTTTTTTCCACATAGTGTTTATACAGGTTTCATTGTGGTTATCCTTATGTGACTGGAGCAAGTTATGCTAGAAATGTATAATTCTAATAAAAATAATTGCCATTCCTTCCATCTAATGAGAGCACAGCCTACTGTTCTATCGTCCACTCACAGATACATAATGGGACTGATGAATAATAGCCCCAAGCCCAAAAGATAGGACACAACAATTAGTCCAAAACAGATAACAGATTCATTTAAAAACAATTCAGCCATATTATGTAGGACCCAATGCATATATTAATTTGTTGGGGATGATACAAATACAAAAAAGAGCTTGTATAAATAAATAAGATTAATAAACAGAGCAAATCATCTACAGACTGTGGTTCTCTATTTATTTTAATGTATATGTTTGAGTTAAATGAACATTGTTGTTTTATTCTATGAACTACGGACAACATTTCTCCCAAATTTCAATGAAAAATATTGTCATTTAGAGCATTTATTTGCAGAAAATGAGAAATGGCTGAAATAACAAAAAAGATGCAGAGCTTTCAGACCTCAAATAATGCAAATTCATAAAGTTTTAAGAGTTTTTAGAGTTTAAAAATATTTGGTGGAATAAGCCTGGTTTTTAATCACGGTTTTCATGCATCCTGGCATCATGTTCTCCTCCACCAGTCTTACACACTGCTTTTGGATAACTTTATGCTGCTTTACTGCTGGTGCAAAAAATCAAGCAGTTCAGTTTGGTGGTTTGATGGCTTGTGATCATCCATCTTCCTCTTGATTATATTCCAGAGGTTTAAAATTGGGAAAATCAAAGAAACTCATCATTTTTAAAACTTAGAAAATAAAGAAAGAGTGGGAGAGAGAGATAAATATGGAAAAAGAGATGGAGAGAGAGAGAGAGAGACATTGAGGTTAAAGACGTGAAAGAAGTGAGAGAATAAGAGAGAGAGAGAGAGAGAGAGAGAGACACTTACCCGTGTGAGGAAGAGACGGTTGTTCAGCAGGTTGTTGAGCTGACCCAGGCCCTGCTCCACCGTCGGTCTGCGAGACTCCGGCAGGTCCAGGTTCTGACTCAGTGGCGCCCCTCTCTGGCCGGGGAAGAAAATGCGCTCTGCATACGTGCGGTAGTCCAGGAAAGGTATGCATGGACCCCCAACGTCACTGCTGAGGTCCATCATCTCAGTCATCAGATCTGAGAGAGAGAGAAGATTCCCATCAGGACCCAGGAGCCTTCAGATAATCCCTCATACACTAATCCTGCTGCTGAGGGCCTGTGTGTGTGTGTGTGTGTGTGTGTGTGGTTGTGTGTGTGTGTGTTTGTCTGTGTGTGTGTGTGTATGATTTAATCTGAGAGACATAAAGAAGAGAAACACACCTGTGAACTCTTTTCTGCACTGGTCTCCAACGTTGATCTCCAGAGTTTCCAGCTGAACCAGAACTTTCTTATAGTCTCTCATTGCCTGCTTACTCTTCCTCCTACACAAACACAGACATCATCATCATCATCATAATCATCATCATCATTATCACCATCATCATCACAATCATCATCATTATCATCATCATCACAATCATCATCATTATCATCATCATCATCGTCATCATCATCACCATCTTCTTTATCACAATCATCATCATTATCATCATTATCACCATCATCATCATCATCACCATCATAATCATCACCATCACCATCATCATCATCATCACCATCTTCTTTATCACAATCATCATCATTATCATCATTATCACCATCATCATCATCACCATCATCATCATCATCATCATCGTCATCATCATCATCTTCTTTATCACAATCATCATCATTATCACCATCATCATTATCATCATCACCATCATCATTATCATCATCATCATAATCACAATTATCATATTATATTGTGATCATCATAACATATTCTGGTTTGTTTAACACTTTTGTTTACAAAAAAAAGTTTGGAAGACTTTAGGATTTATCTACAGTGCAGAACATTTTAAAATAATGAAAAAAAAAAGTAATTTCTGACGCTGTCAGTCTGAACTGTTCTCTAAAGCAGTGTTTCTCAACCTTTTTTCTATCACGTCACCCTATAAATATATGCGAGATGTCAAGGCACCCCAGTTTACGGGGGGGGGGGGGGGGTGCTGGCGCAGTACTTCAGGTGAGAAGGGGGGGGGGGGGTGCTGTTGCAGTACTTCAGGTGAGAACGGGGGGTGGGGGTGCTGGCGCAGTACTTCAGGTGAGAACGGGGGTGTTGCTGGCGGAATATGAAATAAAATAGCGCGTCACAATTAGCGCGATTAGCGCTGCCTGTGATTTGGGACACACCCCGACACGAGCTGACTGGAAAGGAAATATGCACGTGAGGCGCAATATTTTGACGGCACCCCCGATGAAGCCAGACGGCACCCCAGGGTGCCGCGGCACCCTGGTTGAGAAACACTGCTCTAAAGACTACACTACCCAGCATGCACCCACACCAGACTTCCCTGACTTCACTGATCACATGACGCTATGGTGTTCCTGCTCTCCGAGTTAGTAATTGGCTCCACCTGTCCTCTCTTGTATATATACCTCTCTTGTTTGCTAAGTTCAGTTCAGTTTTCCTAGCCTTTCTACTCATTCTATTGATTGATTACCTGTTGTTTTTGTGTTTTTGACTCTCTTTTGCCTCCCCCATCGTTTTGTTGGATTTACTGTGTATGACCCTGCTTTTCCTGACTACTTTCTAGTATGTTATTTACATTTGCTCCCATTTTGTTACTGACCCTGCCTGTCCCTCACGACTCTTGTAAGCCTAGTACTTTTTGTAATGAACTCTGTCATTTTTATCTGCGAGTATCCGTTCTTATAGCAGAAATAGTGCTAAAAATGCTAAAGGTTTATGTGGACACTATCGTGGTGGACGATGCCCCTCTTGTTTTGTGTGTTTTGAGTACAGGTGAAGTTTTCACACTTATCAAAACTGTCTGAACTGTGAAAAAAAGTGTTGGGAGAGATCTGCATCAAACGCAGCAGGTGTGCACCCCTCTAGAACCTCGGTGATTAAAACCTTTTCATTGACTTTCAAAGCAGCTCTCCACAAACTTTAGAGCACAGTGTGGAGTTCTCACTGCTTCACCACCCTGATTCTAATCATCAGCAAAATGTAAATGATCTGACGAGCTGAGTGAAGTGTTAGAGCAGGAAAGTACTAAATTATTCAGTGTGAGGATACCTGAGTGCTGAAACCGCTGAAACCACTCAATTCTCCACTGATATAAAATAAAAAAATGATATAACATAATGAACATATGAATGTACTGATGTTTAAAGTGTTGCGGTACCTGTACATGAGGATGATGACCAGGACGATGAGGACCACCACAGCCGCGCTGGCCGCCAGCCCCACCTGAGCCTCCAGAGGCATGGCGGAGTGATTACCGAGATCATACTGCACTGTTCCCAGATTAAACTCCAGCTTCCCCATCACCACCTGATACACATGTGACACACATGAACACAAATACAAACACTTGTTATAGTGTGGCAAATACTTAAATATAGTTTTTTTTATATATATATATATTTATGTATAAATATTGTTCATACATAAATCAAATTGGATTACAAGGCACATCTTAAGTAACAACAGTAAGGAATATGGGTGTCATGCCATGTTTCCCTTCTAATTTAGCAAGTCTCTCCTTTTAAAGTTAACGAGGAACCCTGAGTGTTCCGGTGTTCAAGATGCCGCGTAGCTTGTTTTAATACAGTAAATGCGCAGATTACAGTCCGATATACTCACCTCTGAATGGTGAAAGAGCTAGCACTGAGGTTAGCGGCTAATGCTAATACTGCTCCAGCCTCGGTGCTGGAGAACCTTCACTGAAACTCCTGTATAACTCTGTACTTCAGAGGATCTATTTCATACTTATGTTTTTAGACATGTATAGTAACAAAGTGGACCTACTTCACTGCTGTACTTTAGTACTAAAATGATGTATCTGTATCTACTGGAGTATTATTTTTCTCCCACTTCTTACTTTTACTTCACTATATATTTTGGATGAGCTCAGTCCATCAGGTGCTACTGGTGACACTACAGCTCTTACCTTTAAGCTGGGCAGCTCTAAGTGGTCCAAACTGAGCGGCTGTTCTTCAGGAGGTTCACAGTACAGGTGAGTTTCATCCAGAGTCTTTACATCACACTCCTTATCTCCCAGCCAGGCTGCCACCTCCTCCTTACTCATAGCCTGAGTCAGACCCTTGCCCTGCAGGAGAAATACAGAAGATCTGATAAGCAACAGAATGTTACTTCATTTTTATAATGTAAAAAGAAAGTATGGATGTTTTTTTTTTTATATATAAAAATTTGCCACAGGCCACATACAAAGTTTGCTACCTTAGCAGTGCAAATTTACTCATAAATGTAGATCAGGGGGAAATAATAATCAATAAATAATTTGATCCCTAATAAATAAGTAATTTGATTACCTTTTACAAAGACACACAGAACACTACAATATTTAAAATTAAATTTAATATTTGAATATAACATTATGGGCCCTATTTTAGCGATCTTTAGCATGGCTGTGTTTTGAGTGTAATGTAAAATAAACCAATCAGTGTGTGCTATGACTGCCATTCCCGCTAAGAGCCAGGAGAGCTCTAACTTTGGCACGTTCATATCTTAACAGCGCTGAGCTTTGTGCATCTCAGCATAGGATACTTCCTAAATTTTATTTCAAATTTTTCCCATTTTCCCCATTTTACACGGCCAATTACCCAACCCACTCATTAGGACTCCCCCTATCACTAGTAATGCCCCAACACACATGCTTCCTCCGATACATGTGAAGCCAGCCTTCCCTTCTTTTGGAGCTGCTGCTAATGCAGCATTACCGAGTATTTGGAGGAAAGTGCAGCGACTCGGTTCCGATACATCAGCTCACAGACGCCCTGTGCTGCAGACATCACCCTAGGAGTGATGTGGGGAGAGAGCACCATCTACCCACCCAGAGGAAGCAGGGAGCCAATTGTGCTCCCTCTGATTGCCGGCGCTTGATGGCAAAGCTGCATGAGCTGGGGTTCGAACCTCAGAGTGGCATTGCTTTAGACCGCTGGACCACTCGGTGCCCCCTCTAACACCATTTTAACAGTGCGGGCGCAAGCAGGTTAACAGTCTAAAAACAGACTGTTAACGGGGTGTAAGAAAGCAATGAGCATTGCGATGCGTCTTTCGCGAGGTATACTGTACAAAAATGTGTTTTGGGGAGGGGGGTAGTGCACTATAGGACCCTACGGTGTGGCCTGAGCTTTTTTCCTTAATGGAATTTTTCCCCTAACATTACTTTTGCTTTTCTTCTTTAAGTAGTTTTAAAACCAGTACTTTTACACTTTTACTTAAAGAGTAGAAAGGTTGAATTGATACTTCTTCAACTTCTACAGAAGTATTTTATTTTATTAAACCCTAGTACCCATACTTCTACCTACAGAGTAATGAATGTCAGTAGGTTTCACACCTCTCTACACATCCTCACAAAACATACAGACTATCACTTTAAGAAAATTCTTAGCAAGATATTGATGAATGTGTCTCATGGTTCTCTCAACGGACTCAACAGATGTTTTTCTACAGTTTTACTCAAAGAATCTTCTGAAGCACCTTTCTTTTTAAAACGTGCAGAAAGCCTCACTAATTGGTCTCACAACAAACATCAGCATCACAGACTCTCTCAGATTCTCCCTCAGCCTGAACGTTAACAGACTATGTCAGCTTAAAAGCTTTCAGCGAGCTTTCCTGTGATCATCATGCCTGCGTGTACTGCACCGCTTCAGTCTGATTTCATAACTTCACTTTAAACATTAGCATTGCTTTTTACAAACGTCAAAACAGAAGAAATTACACTAAACCAACAAAGTCTCAGTCAAACAGAATTATTCTGAAAGTTGTGTCTGGTGTGCTTTAGACCACAGTACCATACACTGATCATACACTCCAGTAAAAGTCTCATTACGAGCAATCAAAGCCAGAACATTTGCTTAGCATCACTGACGATCTTTAATATTTATGATTGAGTTAAATATTGATATGTGCAAAATTAAAGACATACATACAAAATGTGAGCTCAGACTTTAATAGAGAGGTTGGCACTAAGGACTTGTTTAAGCTGTTTTTTTTTGTGCTGTTCATGTGGAAAGTGTTGCTTTTGGGATTTGGTAGGTATAAAGAAAGTAATGAAGGAATGTGTGTTTCATCAGCACTACTATCAGCAGGTCAATCAAACAGAACAGGCTCCGGAGGCACGGCGCTGTGGTGCTTCATGGGCAGCTTCGGTTAATTGGACTCTAGGTGAAAGTTAGGGGTGGGCGATATTGCTTTAAAATAATATCACGATTTTTCAGGGTATTTTTGCGATAACGATATACTTGGCGATATAGGAAAACTAAAATATGTGGAATATATAATAATATATAATAGGAATATAGTATAATAGTATAACAGTATAATCATAATGTGGCAAAATAAATAATATTGCATAAAATAATATAATGCAGCAAATAATATTGTAGAATATTTAGTGCATGCATATAAACTGCAAACTAAAACAATTATACAATAAATACACCTAAAGCTTCACAGTAAATAATAGACTACTTTTAAGACAGACCATCCCTATTATCACAATATGGATTTTTAATATTATGATATTTCTGTGTCACGATATATTGTACACGATATAATATTGCCCACCCCTAGTGAAAGTCTGAATTAATGCGAGAGAAGCAGGAAAGCTACACAAACTCACTCTGGTTTACTCACTCTGAAAGGCTTCTTCAAGGTTTTTGTTAGTAAAGGTAGTGGTTCTATATTAAACATGAACACTGTGGGAACCATCGGAAATAATTTATGTTCTTCACCTGGTTAACTGCGCCAAATTATATATGTTATATGTGGTTCTTTTGTGCAGTTCTATGTAGTGGCAAAAAGGCTTCGGTACTTTTGACGTTTGTTATATGTGTATATTTACGTATCTTGTCACATTACAGCAAGAACAGCATTGTGAACAATGTTTTATTTCAGCAGCGTCATTGAAATAAGTCATACTGAAGTATTGAATGATGTGCAATGTCACATAAGTACACATAAGAAACACATAAGGAATGATGTAGTGTTACATTAAAAGTGTTAAACAAATCTAAAATACTCTATGAAACATTTAGATGATCTTATATGGGCTGCTGTTAACTTGTGGTTTCTGAGGCTGGTTACTCTGATGAACTTATCCTGTACAACAGAGGGAACTCTTGGTCTTCCTTTCCTGGGGTGGTCCTGATGAGAGCCAGTTCCATCATGTTTCTCTTGAAATGTTTCATCAATTACTGTATACCTGTAACTCTACCTCTTCACTACTTCACTACAACTGATGCTCTCAAACACATTAAGAGACAAGAAATTGGAGTAATTAACTCTTGATGAGTTCAGCACAGCTGTTAACTGAAAGCCTGAATTCCAGGTGACTCTACTTCTCGATTATAAAGCTGACTGAGAAATTCCAGCCAAGATGTGCAAAGCTAATAGTCTAATCTAAGCAAGAGGTGCTACATTGAAGAATCTAAAATATAAAACATATTCTGGTGTGTTTTTTCTTTTCTGTTTACTTTAGTATTAATCTACAATGCGTACATTTAAAATGATGAAAAAACCACTGAATTTAGGGTGTGTCCAAACTTTTGACGTTTTTTTTTATATTCCGAAGCCCTATTGTGTACATACGTACAATTTTATGGTTTGACAAATCAGAACTATGGAATGTATGTTATGAGTGATTTTTGTTGACAACTATTGTTGCTGTTGTTCATTTTTGTCTCAATTGAACTCTATTAGTAGTTAGATTGTATCCAAATTTTAGTTAACATTGAGTATATTTTGCTAATATAGCTTGATATATATATTTCCATTGATTTCATGATTCTTTCCTTATGTAATCCAGCCTCACCTCCACAGCCAGGACTCCCCCAGGTTTGAAGCGGATGGGGTTGCCCGGGTCCTCGCGGTTCAGCTGGTATAGCTCTGGGTCCGGTTGGTACGTGAACGGCGTTCCCTTGATGCTCTCAAAGTCCACGTGCACGTTATCCATCTCAAACCAAACTCTGACCACCCGGCAGCCACGCGGCACCGGAGGACTCTGACAACTCATCTGCTCTGAACTAAAACTAACACACTGACCCTTTCTCTGAAAGACAGAGAGAGAAAGAGAGATAATACAGTTTAGCTTGCAGTGCATGTGCAGTGTGTATAATGGACACAGTAAATGAGTTATTATAATATGTATTCAGAGAGAAAGAGAGAGAGAGAGAGAGAGAGAGGATATATGAGTGATGAATCATAAGCAGGTATGAATGATTGAATGATCTGCAGGTTCTGTCTGTGTTACACTCTGTCAGACTCAGAGCTCAGTGAATTCCAAGCATTCATGAAAATCACTCTACCGTTTCCATGCTGCTGTTGAAGAGGACGTTCCGGGCTGAGACATGACTGTACCGCCGTTTCCTGACCAGGCCATTTCCTGCCATCTCAAAGAGGATGGACATCATGGGCTGCTGGACTACATCTAGGTTCTGTCCGGTAACTGTTATGTTACGTCCGCCCCTGAAAAAGAAAAAATATATATAATATACAGCTCTGGAAAAAAAATAAGAGACCACTTAAAAAAATGACGAGTTTCATTGATTTTATCGAATTGAAAACCTCTGGAATATAATAATCAAGAGGAAGATGGATGATCACAATGGCATGCTGACATTACCCTGGATACCGTGGCTCTTGATACATCATAAAGACTTGCTGTCTTGGTCACAGATGCTCCAGCAAGACGTGCACCAACAATTTGTCCTCTTCTGAACTCTAGTATGTCAATTGCATTGCAATATTTAGAGCAAAACTGTGCTCTTACCCTGCTAATGGAACCTGACAGGTGTTCCAGTTTTATAGTCCAACCCCTGCAGGTGTACCGAGTTAGTGATAGAGATAAAACTAGCTTCTTTTTAAAGTGTATAGTAAGAATAATAAGAAAAATATAAAAAAAACATGAGCTCAGTACTCAGAACTGGATCTAGGATCTTATGTATTAATGTCCAATAAACTGAGGCCATCTGTGTGGTTTCTGCTTTCAGACAGTAGACCGGACCCCCCCTCCATGAACAATGGAAGGACAGAGAGACAGAAATAGACGTATATAAAATAAGTTACAAAGGAAGGAAAAGGGTCTTTAGGCGTGGTTCCTTCTCCCAAACTTTAGTTGTTTCCTAACTCTACTGAGTTCAAGAGACAGCTTAAAATTTCTGAAAAAATAAAAGTTCTTCTGGAAACAGCAACAGACGCAAAGTGATGAAAGTCAGTCGGCAACTCTCCAATTAAAATCCCTCCAAAATGTTAAAACTCAAACACTTCACAGCCTCCAACATAAAAGCAGCTTACCCATAGAAGCTCTCCGCAGGAGTGGCGTCAGTGATAACTGGGTCCTCCAGATAGCGAAACACTACATTATGCACAGTCCTCTCCGCACGTCCGAACAGCACTCTGACAGACACTCCTGCAGTCTGGTTGGAGTGGCTGGTGCGGCAGACCAGCTGGGTGTCACTCACTCCATCCATTCTGCAGAATCGAATGAAAAAAGCACAGCTTCCAATAAGCCACCAAACATCATCTATAATTAAGTGTTTTTCTTGTGTTAACATTTATGCATGAACATCATTTTCATCATAAAAATGTTTGCATGTAGAAGATCCTGGAGCTCTGAGAAATCTTCATGCATCTTCATGGTGTAAGACACCAAAGCTAGGCAAGCTACTTCAGCTCCATGTGTGTGTAGAGCTTTAAAAAATTAATCTGAAGTGTGAAAATGTGAAATGGGCCTCTTTAAAAGCCTACAAGTGTATTACAAACAGCTGGACCACTTCTACTAAAACCACTATCACTCTTATGTTTATTAAATCTCACCAAAAGTGAGGAGGTGAGGAGTGAATGTGTGCGCACCAGAAACATGCAAACCTGTGTCCAATGAATCAAATTATTGGTATATAAAAAAAATAACTGTCACACCTTAGCCTGTGTCTCTCCAGTGTCTTTCCTTTTTTTGATTCCTTCCTGCTCCTGTCCTCTGTTCTCTTTTGTTTACCTGTCATGTTTCCCAGCCATGTGTTACTGTTTTGTTTTGGTCTTGTCTCCGCCTTAGCATCTGTAACCCCTCCTGTCTCATTTGTAACTCCGCCCCCTCATTACCTCCACAGGTGTCCCTAGTGTGTGCCTGTGAATAAATACCCCATGTGCTCCTTTGTTCTGTGTCGTGCTTTTTGTTTGACCGTGTCCTGATCGTGTTTATATGTTTTGTTTAGCCTCAGACCTGCTGTGTTTTTTGTCTTCAGTTTTCCAGGTTTGCTTTATGTAGTTTATTTCTTTATTTGTTATTTTGGCTTGTTTGTTTCAGTCTTTTAGTTTATCTTCTGGTTCATAGTGTTTTGTTTTAGTTACCTTTATGTTATATTTTTCCGTAGTGTTTTGTTCTTTGTTAGTTTCTAAATGTCTATTAAAAGTGACTTGCGTTTGCATCCGGCCTCCTCCTCCGTGTTACAATAACATTATGTATGAGCCTATATGGGTAGTCTGAGCAGCAGTGTTAGTAACACATTGCTTAATACTTCATAATTACTTGATAGTTTTGCTAATAGTAACAGTACTTAATAAAGAGTCACTACTATATATTTTTATTTTCTGCTTGCGTCTAAGGAAGTGAGCCTGGTCGATGCAAAACACATGTAATGTAACACAACACACAACGACAGAAAAACACTGGAGGAAGAAGAGAGATGAGCATTTTCTAGCTGGAAATACAGACACTATTCAATATAAGTTTTTATCAGCTAAAGATGAGTAATATCAAGTGCTAACCTAGCTTTAAAAACACAACATCAAATTTGAAGGAATGTTTGGAGTCAAAAGGTGGAGTCAAACTTCCAATAAAGTGAGTTTTGGCAAAGCTGTTATTTTGAGGCGGCAGTATCTTTAAAGTAACTTAAAAGTAACTTGTTACTTTTAAAATGAAGTAATCCATAAAGTAACTAAGTTACTTTTTAAAGGGGTAATCAGTAATCAGCAGTGATGGGAATAACGGCATTGAAATAAACAACGTTACTAACGGTGTGTTATGGGGCGATTAACACAAAAGTATCACAATAGTTACTTTTACTGGTAACTAGTTGTTTTTATAGTAGAGTAACTCAGTTAGTAACTCAGTTACTTTTTGCGAGAAGTATCTAGTAACTATAACTAATTACTTTTTTTCAAAGTAACTATGCTATACATCACTGATGCTTGCCATGATAGAAGTTTCTTAACTCGTCTTGCACTGAATTGTGTAGATTTGGCCTCCTCAACTTGGCAACCTGAGTGAGCTTCCCGTCTGTTGCAGACAACTCTCTGTGGTGTTGTCTGTGGTGAAATTTGCTCTCATTTCTTACTGAATGTACCTTTAAGGGATGTACTCACTTTTGTTGCCAGTGGTTTAGACATTAGTGGCTGTGTGTGTCGAGTTATTTTAAGGGCACAGCAAAGTTACACTGAAATACTATAGCTGTACATTGACTGACTACTTTACATTGTATCAAAGTGTCATTTCTTCAATGTTGTCCTATTAAAAGGTATAATAAGATATTTACACAAATATGCAAGGGGTGCATTCAGGTTTGTGAGATACTGTATATGTATATATATATTTTTTTATCAGTTTATAAGCATTACTGGCAGTACTCACATGTGGCAAGGCTGGGAGCCCACAAATGCCCGCAGGTCAGTGCCCTGTCCCGTAAGGAGCTGAGAGCCGTGCACAGTGATCCTCGTGCCTCCAGCCATGGGGCCTTTGTTAGGAACGATGCGGGTGAGCTGGGGATCCTGATAGGTGAAGGTCTGAGGAGAATGGCCCGATTCTGAATCACCTACAGTCACCACCACGGAACCAGCGGTGACCTGCGCAGCCGGCTGCAGCTCACACACGATCCTGAGATACACACACACACACACAGACATAAAAAATACAGTATTCAACATATAAAATTATATACTGGATCATTTACGGCACTCTATTTACTGTTGTAATAACTGCATTGTAACTTTTGTACTGTAAATTATACTGCAAATCTGTATTGATCATTTTCTACATGTACTATGTTGTAAATTAGGGCTGCAACTAATGATTATTTTGGTAGTCGACTAATCTGATGATCATTTTTTCGATTAGTCGATTAGTCAACGATCATTTCTGCCACATCCTTCATCTTTAAAAATGATAGAAACAGCTAAACATGAGATTTAAAAGGCATTTAAATGTATAAATGTTGTCTAAACACGGAAAGTACTGATATTTGGAGATTAAATTTGTAATCTGTTGTGTTTGGGCAGTTTTTGAGACACAGACTTACCGATCAGTCGACAACGAAATTTGTAGTCGACAATTTTAAATAATCGGCATTGTTGATTATATCGACTAATCGTTGCAGCCCTATTGTAAATACTGGATAAAATATTGTCATTAAGAGCATTTATTTGCAGAAAATGACAGAAAATTAAATGGCTGAAATAACTAAAAAGATGAAAATCTTTTAGACAGCTTTTTTATAATGCAAAGAAAACTAAGAAAAGTTCATATTCATAAATTTTTTAAGAGTTCAGGAATCAATATTTGGTGGAATAACCCTGTTTTTTAATCACTTTTCATCAGTTTTCATGCATCTTGTCATGTTCTCCTCCATCTGTCTTACACACTGCTTTTGGATAACTTACACATTGTCGATTATATCGACTAATCGTTGCAGCCCTATTGTGAATACTGGATATTTTGTTTGTTGTGCCAATACACAGCAAAATATTATTTCAGATTTGGCTTTCTTACAGATGTATTATTTCGTCACAGATGCATTAAGCCATATTTCTACCTAACATTTAATCAAATATCTTCCTAACTAAAGTCCTAAAATCCCCCAAAAAATGTAATATTTTTATCCATTTCTATAGGTGCATTTAGATGCATTAAGACGGTAAGAACAGTAAAACAGATGTGTGTAACAGCTGTAGAAGACCCTGGGGAGTCGTACTGGGTGGATATGAGGTAGGCCTCAGGCAGGGGTCTGCAGGTAACTCCAGCCACGGTCACTCCAGCCTGGATATCCTGATAATGCTGGCCCAGGTTGGAGCCCCGAATAGTCAACAGAATCCCTCCCTCCAGAGGGCCAGTCAGTGGGTGGACCTGAATAACACATCACACACACACAAACACACACACACAGGTTTAGTTTCTGAATCAGTTTCTCTGATTTTGCTATTTATAGGTTTAAGTTTGAGTAAAATGAACATTGTTTTTCATTCTATAAACTAAAGGCAACATTTCTCCCAAATTCCAAATAAAAATATTGTCATTAAAAGCATTTATTTGCAGAAAATGGCAGAAAATTCAGTGGCTGAAATAACTAAAAAGATGCAAAGCTTTTAGACAGCTTTTCATAATGCAAAGAAAATTAAGAAAAGGAATCATTATTGGGTGGAATTAGCCTGTTTTTTAATCACTTTTCATCAGTTTTCATGCATCTTGTCATGTTCTCCTCCACCAGTCTTACACACTGCTTTTGGATAACTTTATGCTTTATACTCCTGGTGCAAAAATTTAAGCAGTTCAGTTTGGTGGTTTGATGGCTTGTGATCATCCATCTTCCTCTTGATTATATTCCAGAGCTTTTCAATTTGGTAAAATCAAATAAAAAACTCATTATTATTTTATTTTAGAGCTGTATATTTTATATAGGTCTGTCAACTTTAGAGCGTTAATTACATAATCACGCCAATTATGCCTAGTTATAAAATGTAATGTAATAAAAAGTAGTGGACTGGTGTGTGTAAGTACGTGTGTCAACCATACGTACCTTAGTGATCAGTGGAGGTGGGCAGGTCTCCACAGCCGCAGTGGAGCAGGACTGGTTAAACACACAGCCCGGAGCGTCCCCCCCACACCACACACAGCCATACGCTTCTGATACAGCCCGGCACTGACTGCAGTCTGACTGACCTATAGAGCAGTTATACAGCTGCACTGTGGATTCACACACACACACACACACACGTATGCAAATGAGATAAGATCATAACGAATGCACTGAGAGTGAAAGCTGCAGTGAGTTAGAGTGTATGTGAGGGTACTTACAGCGCAGGTGTGGGGCGGAGTCTATACGCTGAGAGCCTCTCTGCAGGTATACTGGAGCCAAATACTCCAACTGCTTCACTGTGTACTCAAACTGCAGACACACACACACACACACATATTATAGTAATGAAACTAATAAACAGTAAATAGTGATATGATTTGCATTTTTATTATGGTAACGCCTCAGTGGGCAGACAATATACACTATATTGTAGGGGTGTGACGAGATCTCATGGCACGAGATCTCGTGAGATTAAAACGGACGATATTTCTCGTCAGGCTTAAACCTGTCTCGCGGGGCAAAAAAACAGTTAAGTGTGGACTTTTTAAGAGGGATCTGGCAACCCAATAGTGATAGCAATAGAGTATGGTGGCTGAGCAGTGAGAGCAGCTCTTAGCAGAAGAGGAAAATTCAGGTATTTGTATAGAAGATGCTTCTGCTACTTTTAAGTTGTATGTCTGGCTGCATTTTGGCTCCAGTGGAAACAATAAACGGTAACAGAGTGACCAACAACCATATATAAATACTGTAAGTGAATCCTACACGTGACTGTTTCATAGGCAGGTGTACTAATCCCTTAGCTCTGTACTGTATTTAAAAACATGTTCTGTCTCTGTTTGCACTTTAAGCATAGACTTAATATGACTGGTTGTGGTTTACACTTATTGTTTGCACTATATAAGACCTAGAAAAGTTGAATTTTTATTTTTTATTCTTATTTCTATTTCTTATAGAATCAAGTCTGTAAAGTTTGCGTTATATAATTTTGTCAAATAAAACTCTAGTTTTCAAGCCATTATCCTTTTTGACGCTTTCTTTAATATTTTTTTTTTAAATCTCGTCTCGTTCTCGTGAACCCAATATCGTGTCTCGTCTCGTGATATTAGTGTCTCGTCACACCCCTACTATATTGCCAAAAGTATCCGCTCAACTATCCAAATAATTGACCTCAGGTTTTTAATCACTTCCTCAGCCACAGGTGTATAATAAAAGCAGCAGCTAGTCATGCAGACTGCTAATTATAATAATTCTACCAGTCAGGTATTAAGGAGCAGTAAACTACTCCACTGAAGTACAGCGTTATAAGGATGAGTTTTCAGTGAAGTTTCTCCAGAACTAAGAATGGGTGCAGCAGCATTAGCATTAGCCGCTAACCACAGCGCTAGCTCTTTCACATACCTGTCAAGTTTTGGACTTAAAAATAAGGGATTTTTTCCGCCGCCCCAACAGCCCAAACGAGGGGAAAAAAAAAAAAAAATATATATATATATATATATCTTTTTTTATATATATATATATATATATATATATATATATATATATATATATATATATATATATATTTTTTTTTTTTTATTTAATAGATTTAAAATTGAAATTGAAGGGTGCACAAATTTACAAAAAGGACATGGATCAGATATATTCCATAAGTAAATAATAGTCCTAAGGGGCCTACACAATTAATAATCTTTCATTAATACTTCTTTCTATCGTTCAGTCCACTCCTGATCAGTTCAGTTAATTTCAGCCCTCTCCACATTTTCTCTCTCTAGCTCAACCATCTCTTCTACCCCTTCTAAATAATACATTACATTACATTATAATACATTACCACAATACTTGAGATTTAAACAAATTCTAACAAACCCTAAAACTAGCCCTGAACTAATAGAGTTTGGAAATGATAGTTATTGGCTGATCAGGCACATCAGGGCAGGGCATTATATATATATATATATATATATATATATATATATATGTAGATTTTTCTCAAACCCTGAATATCTATCTAGCTAATTCTAAAGTTAAGCTAACTGAGTCACAAGCTGTATTTTATTAAACACACAGTGGGTTTAATTTATGTTTTGATTCAGAGAAGAGTCTTTTTAACCAGCTATCAGAAACAATCTCATCACAGTTTACATGGTTAATTACCTTTCTTTTAGAAAAATCTCCGTATATCCAGATTAGTTTTAACGACAGCTGCTCCGACTACCTGCCTGAACTCACAGCGAGGGGAGGGGCGGGGCTTCCCGCACACTAAACTGCGCTCCGCAAAACCAGCTAGCTGATTGGCTGTTTCTCCTGAAAGGCGGGACTTTCTCCTTGAACCGGCACCACGATTGGTTAAGAGACACACAGCGGTCAGTGCATTGTCGCCTGTGGCCTATATATTTTTTTATTTAGTATAATACGGGAAATTTACGGGAAAATACTAATACGGGAGGACGGCGGGAAAGAGGAGTAAAATACGGTAGTTTCCCGGCCAAAACGGGAGACTTGACAGGTATGCTTTCACCCGTCAGAGGTGAGTATATTAGACTATAGTCTGCACGTTTACCATGTTAAAACAAGCCACGTGGGGCAAACTGCTAGCTGATATCGCCCTGGGCGGCATTTATGTCAATTTAGCACTGTGGTTGGAGGCTTAATCTAATGCTGCTGCACCTAGCCTTAGTGCTGGAGAAACTTCACAGAAAACTCACCCTTAGACAGAAGTGCTTTACTCATTTACTCATTTACGATTAAGGAGAGAAATCTTTTTTTTTTAAGAACTACAGTTTTGTTTACTTAGCTGCTTGAAGTTACCTTGTGGGTGGAACACTTGAACATATGCGAGCCTGTCTCTCTGCTCCTGTCCAATATGGCAGGCAACATCAACTCCTGACCTTCGATCACCACCACACAGTTATAGTCTTCTTCATCCTGAACAAAAACACACACATACATGCATATTTACACTTTATCTTCCATCAGAGCAAGATTATATTCACAGCAATAACAAACCAACAAAATGAGTAGTATAATACGCTCAGTTAGAGCTAGAGTCCCAATATCTGAAATTAAAAGTACAACTAGGTTACAATCATAAAAGAAAAAGAAATGGGGGTCTAAAGTGCTGCCACTATGATTAGAAGACTGTTGGTTCGAATCCTGGTCTTGCAGCTAGCCATCAGCTGCAGGTGCCCCGAGAAAACACAATTGGCCTTGCTCCATATGAGTGGGTACAGTAGATGGTGCTCTCTCTTTCCCCTCATCACTTCTAGGGTGATGTGGATCAGCACAAGGCTGCGTCTGTGAGCTGATGTATTAGAACCTAGTCGCTGCGCTTTCCTCCGAGCGTTAGCGCTGTGATGCTACTCAGTAATTCTGGATCATCAGCAGCTGCTCAAAAAGAGGTGGAGTCTGACTTCACATGTGTCGGAGGAGACATGTGCTAGTCTTCACCCTTTACCCTGATGGGGGATATACAGCTGAGTAGAGTGGAAGGCAGCATATATGACTCTATTTAGACTGGATTAGTTTATATGGGGCACATCCATAAGAAGTAACCCGTCCAATAACAGCAAAAGCTACAGTAACTAGCAGAAACTACAATAGCAAAAAAAAGTGAGATATCACAGTTCACCCCAGTGGTGATGACACTGGAACATTGTGGAAAGTTGTGACTGACCTCGAATATGTCCAGGTTTTTGCCCTGCAGAGAGAGCTGCGTGTCAAACCCCACCGGAATCAGTGGAGAACTTTCCAGGGCCCAAACACACGGACACGATTCTGCACCACGAGGCTTTCCCTGCTCCTGAAATACACATATAACATACATACATATATATCATATATACATTTACATACAGGATATGAAGGAAAACATAAGGAATCATGTAACAACTGTTAAAACAAACCAAAATACTTTGTGAAGCATTTAGGTGCTCTTATAAGTGGAGCTGTTAACTTATTGTTTCTGAGGCTGGGGCGATCCTGATGAGAGCCAGTTTCATCAAAACATTTTTGATGGTCTTTGTGTTGTCTTTCATAGTTTTTCTTCAGATTTTTCTTTACTTAGTTGAGTAGTTCTTGCCATATGCTGGATTAGAACATTACTCAAATAGAGCTGTTCACTGTATACCTGTAACTCTACCTCTTCACTACTTTACAACTGAAGCTCTCAAACACATTAAGAGACAAGAAATTCAAGTAATTAACTCTTGACAAGTTCAGCACAGCTGTTAACTGAAAAAAAACCTGAATTCCAGGTGACTCTAAAATATAAAACATATTCTGGTTTGTTTAACCATTAGTTGTTTACTTAATAATGCCATGTGTTCTTCACAATGCAGAACATTTAAAAATCAAACATAAAAAACAATTTTGCATCGTCTTACATACTAAGGTGTCCTCAAACTTTTGACTGGTACTGTTTCCCCAGATACCATTCTTTTTAGTGACTTAAAATAAGTTGTTGGATGAGCAGGTGCCTCTAAATAACAGTTTGAGCAAATAGGACAAAAACTGCTTTGATTAATGTGATTAACGGTAATATTCATATTAGTACTGCTTGAACGACCCTAATATAAACACAACTGTCTACGGCACACAGCAGACAAAAGAGGTAACTCTTGGTCTTACTTTCCTGGGGTGAGCCTGATGAGTGCCAGTTTCATCATAACATTTTTGATGGTCTTTGTGAATGCACTTGGGGATACTTTCAGTAATTTCTTTGAGTAATTATTTTCTTTTTTTTACTTAGTTAAGTAGTTCTTTTAGTCATAATCTGGATTAGAACATTACTCAAATAGAGCTATTCACTGTATATTAACTCTACCTCTTCACAACTACAATACATCATTGTTTAGGATGCTAAACTGTCATGAGTTGAGTGTATAAACTGGTGATGTCAAAGTAAACATCTTAATAATAAAGGATTATCATCCTACAGGGTCATATTTGAGCAAGTGAGACACATCTTATCTACTTTAAATAATGTGATTAACAGTAATATTAATATTAATACTGCTTGACAGCTCTTATATAAACACAACCGTGTACATCACACAGCACTTCAGCTTAAGACAGCTGTTATAGCAGAAACACTGGAATATTGGAGCGAAGCCGAGGTAAGGAAAAAAAAAAGAGACTGAGAGAGAGAGTGGTAGAGGGAGACAGAGTGACAAGGATTTGTGTGTGTGTGTGTATGTGTGTGTGTTCTTACTCTGCTGTTGAAGATCATGTGCTGCTGGGGGCAGCTGCGATTGTGAGTGCAGAGTTCATCTCGAGCGCACCAGTGACACGGCCACACACTGCTCACACACGCCATACACCTGCAGTGATAGAGATGACATTACAAGCACACACACACACACACAAAAAAAAAAGAGAGACAGACATCTGTCACACACCTGAGGCGAGAGAGATCCAGTTTACACACACACACTCGCAGCACACCTGCAGCAAAGGCTATTCAATTACACACTACAACACTCGAACACAGGAAACAGACTCGGCTCAACAACTCCTACAGTTACATTCACTCTATCACAGCCTAATCTGATCCTGTTTAGCTTCAGGACCTTCAGGGCATCACCTAATATCCAACAATAGAAGAGTCAAACCAGAGTGTAATGTTTCAGTGCATCCTTTAAAACATGCATAAGCACAACTTTACTAGTTAATAGACTGTAGATGTAAAAGGCTATAAAAAAATCTGTTTTGGAAAATGAAGTGTTATGGGATGGAGTGCTACTACAGACTAGTAGCTCTCCAGCCCAGAGGGTTGTTGAACCCAATTGTAGAACAGTTGATCTTAAAGCAGGTTTTACCAAGAAGAAAGGAAAATAAATAAATAAATAAACACACTGCCCCTCATGCGGGATCGAACCTGTGTCGTCACAGTCACGGTTCAATACACTACCGCTGCCCCGGCTAGTGAATTGGGACACGACCGGGAAATAACGCCCTTACAAAGAGATAGGGAGACCAAGAACTGGCGGAAACTAAAGTCACACTTACCACGACAGAGAGGGACAGCAGGGGAGGAATGTGAACAAAAGCTCACCAGAGAAGCATTTTATTTATTTATTTATTTTTCATTATCGTTCAATATAGTTCAAACAACCTCACGGGCCAGATGTTCCATGCATTGCCGACCCCTGCCTTAGGGGATAGCCTGGGAATGCCCACACCTGTATAAGTTGTGAGGTGTTTTCTTGTTAGGAAGGTTAAACATTGGCCAGTGTGCTCATGGCATGGTGAAAGTGAAGTTTGAAGTTGTACAGGCTTTTAACATTCCTCTGATCCAGAGTGTTATATGTATATAGGAAATATGTCATAAAAGACATTCTATAACTTTCCAAGGGACATGGCAAAAGTCATGGGACACACTACTAGTTCCTGTCCCATGAAATGTGGCATGTCAGTGTATATTAAAGCTTAGTTTGGGCCAATAAATCCAGGCTGACCCGGCCCAAGCCCGACCCATAGCACCCATATTATTAACTGTCATTATGAGCCCGAGCCCGATTGAATTTTTTTTAGTAAGTACAGCGTTAAAACTGCGCTTTTAAAAAACTTTTTCAGGTTGTTTGAATGAGCAAAATCTGTTCAGAATGATGTTAATTGAATACAAATAGCATGAAAAAACAGAAAACTACATCACAGCTCATTTTCTTGAGCCCAACCTGACCCAGAGAATTTAACTCAATTATAGATGACTTTGACACATTATATTTCCTATAGTGTTTGGTTCTTAAGCATAAAAGAGAGACTATCTGTGTGTTTGAATATATGTGTGTGTGTGTGTGTGTGTGTGTGTGTGTGTGTGTGTGTGTGTGTGTACTTACGGTGAGGTAGCGTTCAGCCTGCCGACAGCCTTGCAGTCATAGAAAGTGATGTTTGTGTGAGAGACTGTCACTTCTCCAAACATCAGCGCCATCCTTACTGTCAGATGATCTACAGCAAAAAGAGAGCATATCATACAGTACCATCAATCTACTGCACCAGAAACTCAATTAATAACTGCAATGAGTGTAATTTTTTCTTCTTTTGGGGGGGGGAAATAACACTATTAACATCTGAGCACTTTATATGAATAGTAGAGGTGGAAATCACAGGGCATCTCACAATACAGCATTATCACAGTACATAGCACACAATAAAGATGATATCACCATAGTAAGAGTAATATAATATAATAGTAATAGTACTGGAGTTTGAGTTGTACTGGGAGGAGTTTGGATGTGTTGTCAAATGAATAAATGAATGAATGAATGAATGAATACTAAAGACGCATGAAGTGATCAGGTGTAAACAGGGTCTTGGGAATGCAGCAGTATTACGTAAGATTTATACATTACTCTCAAGTTTAGAGTGAAAATCACCTTTTACTAAACTTTCCACTTCAAAAGAACTCATTAAACATCAAAGGCCAGCAGACGTATCTCTTTCTCTCATTCCAATCAGTTATAGTCTCATATTTAATTTTATATTTTATATAAAATATATAACTTTTGATCTTACTGTTCATTTTATTCAATCGTATTTCTTCTTCATGTATTTTTTTATTTTTTACATTTTTCTTTTTGCTGTATTGACTTTATTTATCTTCTTTCTTGTTGCTGCTTCTTATTGAGTTGTGTTGTACCAAGAATAACTGGAGAAAAAGAAAGAATACCCTCTAAAGAGGGCATTGGGTCATCACAGAGTATTAATTTCATTATTTAGATTATGAAAATGTATTTGCTTATTAAATCATTCTATTTCTTCTTGGTCTTGCTTTAAGTGCAGTGAGCATGGTAAACAGCATCAGCTGTTTCAGGAAAGTGTGTGTAAGTGTTTGGACATATTGTGGAATGTATTTTTTTGTACATAATGCAAATTGATGTTTATCCCTGATACATGATGTCAGATGTTGGACCATATCACAAGGTATATCGCAATACATAGCAGATAGCAGACAGTACATTCACAACATTCAGTTCATTCTTATCATTCTGTTCAGCACGAACACCTACCAGCTCATCCCCCACTTACTCCCAATCTCAACCTACCACCAGTAAACAGCACCACTGCTCTAAAACACAATGTTCAACTGATGAAATCTTGTGGAGATGAATCATCTGTGTTAGAGCAGAAACCAGTAAAGAGCACCATGTAAAAAAGCCCTCAGGAGCAGGATTCAGACTGTCAGGACAAGCTCTAATAGATCGCTCCAGGCCAGCCAGCATCACATTCTCTTCAGTATAGCTGGAATCTGAGCATGTGGTGTTTGCTGGTGAAGCATGGCTCTGGGCGAATCCTATTTTCTGAGGAATCCATGAGACGCTGGACGAGTCTGCTCTGCATTTTAATTACTCCAACATTCGTCAACAAAACGAAGCTGCTATAAATGGTTATTTAAATGATGCAACACAGTATTTACTTTCGGTTTTGATTAAAGAATCATGTTTCTAATGTGTTCTAATGTGTAGACAGAGTGAGAATGATATAGTGACAATTGATTCACTGCATGAATATTTGAGTTTACTGTAAAAAATACTCATAAAGGGACTGACTGCTCGAATCCCGGTTATGCAGCTTGCCATCAGCTGCCGGAGCCCTGAAAGAGCACAATTGGCCTTCCTCTCTCTAGGTGGGTACGGTAGATGGTGCTTCATCACTTCTAGGGTGATGTCGATCAGCACAAGGCTGCGTCTATGAGCTGATGTATCGGAACCGAGTCCCTGCACTTTCCTCCAAGCGTTAGCGCTGTGATGCTACTCAGCAATGTTGGAAAAGAGGCACATGAGTCTGACATTCACTTCATGTATCGCAGGAGGCATGTGCTGGTCTTTATTCTCCTTGTGTTGTGGCATCACCTGTGATGGGGGTTATACAGCTGAGTAGTAGCTGAATGGGTGGGACAATTGGCTACATATACTGGAAGAAAATGAGGAAAAATCTAATTAAATAAATAAATTAAAAAAATCTCAAACAGTACGCAACTAATTCCTCACTACTACTGCCACCAAGGAACCAAGCTTTTAGCTTCATGTTCAGATTTTCTCCTCCACCTTAAAAAGGTGCACATGTTACATTGAGCCTGGAGTAGTTGTTAAGTGTTGTGCAAGCTAAGCTAAGTAAACAAATCTGTAATTCTTTAAAAAAAACTTTTTATTTTAAAGTCAAACGAGCGCTGGATGCTAACTACACAGATTTCTCTCTTAAAAAATGTTTAGTTTATTAGTAAGCTTAGATTCCCAGATTTCCACTAAGGATAGGTGCAGCAGCATTAGCATTAGTGGCTAACAGTAAATGCCACCTGACAGAGTTACACTGTTCCGGTAAGCCAGAGTGATATTAGCTAAAGGTTCCTCCCAGGTAGCAGCAGACTACAGTCCGATATGATGCTAATACTGCTCCAGCCTTAGTGCTGGAGAAACTTCACTGAAACTCCTGTATAACGCTGTACTTTAGTGGAGTGACTTTACTGCTCCTTACAACTTGCATAGTAGAATTCACACATAGGCTTCACTGTCGATTTTATTTTATGGAAAATTAAAGGATTTTAATTGCGGCTTATAGTGCGGAAAATACAGTAACTGTGGCTGTGCTCAATGCGTGGCCTTATGTCTTGGGGGGATCACAGTGTTCTACAACTGGAACCATTCACATTGATTTAACCACAGGCTCCATTCACATGGCAATTCTCCAGTCTTTTAGCTCTGCTCTGCATTTTTAAGCACATTATCTGCTTGTTATATATATACAGGCTTTTGTGTTTTTCTGCCTTTTCATGCTCATTTGTTTGGTCCACAACCATGACAAAGGAGCTCTGTTGCTCCGCTCTGATTGGTCAGCCTGAAAATGAAATCCTGCTGGAAAATGAAATCCGCATCCCCATAAAAGTTGTCAGCAGTGCTGTAAAATCTTCTGGTAGAAACTGCACTGACTTTGCACTTGATAATAAAACACAGTGGATCAACACCAGCAGATGACATGTTTCTCCAAACCATCACTGATCATCAGTAAATTTTACTAATTGTTTTGATTGGTCAGCCTGATTTTACCGTGTCTGACACGGCAAAAAAATCAAACAGACTCAGATACAAAAATATATGCACTGCTTTTTAACCAATATCATCTCATAACTGTGGAAACTACTGAGTTCAGCTAGTCTGATCTTGGTTTTAATACAAAAAAAAAACAGTTGCAGCAGATTTGAGTGAAGGCACATGATACACGCTGCAGGGCGAAGCCAAACTCCAATTTCCGTAACAGAATGAAGCTGTTTGCTGTTGTTGAGGCTCAATACCGTTGCCCCGGGTGCTGAACTGCACTGAAAGTACTTTGTCAATGCTATGCATGGATTCATTTTTTTTTAGACCTTTAAGGGATAAAAACCCATCGCCCAAATAATCCCTTCAGCCTAGATTTAGTAATGTAAGCTGTATCTATAGAACAGCCTGGTTTAAAGGGCTTTCCAGTGTAAATCATGTCTAAAAGCATATATACACTCTACATCCTCTACATTATTAACACTACACTGATCATGTTTAAATATTCTAACAGCACAGATTAAAAGATTAAAACAGCAGGATCAAACCCATGCTCATTTCTGAAGTACGATATGTTGAATCACAGGGAACAGAAGACTGAAGAGGTGTGGGGGAAAAGTTCAAACAGAATATGCTTGTGGTCATAATTTGTGCACGTGTACACAGGAAATACAGCCTGAATATTCACCTTGAAGATTTATCTCATAATAACAGAACTTCTATACTGATTTTAAGGGAAAACAAAACTGCACTGACATTAGACTTGATAATAAAACACAGTGGATCAACACCAGCAGATGACAGACATGTCTCTTTATCCAAACCATCACTGATTATCAGTACATTTTGAATTTCATTTGTAAATCAAGGGAGCAGAGTCTGGAGGAAGAGTGGAGAGACACACAGTCCAAACT
Source organism: Astyanax mexicanus (assembly GCF_023375975.1). NCBI lineage: Eukaryota > Metazoa > Chordata > Actinopteri > Characiformes > Acestrorhamphidae > Astyanax > Astyanax mexicanus. The sequence goes on along the minus strand of NC_064419.1, from coordinate 4,555,209 downwards.
GCTCAAGGTCTAGTGTGAAGTTTCCACCAAGTAGTGATGGTTTGGAGAGACATGTCATCTGCTGGTGTTGATCCACTGTGTTTTATTATCAAGTCTAAAGTCAGTGCAGTTTTGTTTTCTCGCAAAATCTTACAGCACTTCATGCTTCTTCCCTCTGCTGACAACTTTTATGAAGATGGGGGATTTCATTTTCCAGCAGGCGCACTGCCAACACTGCCAAAAGTACAAGTTCTTTATATTGTGACAAAATGTGAATTATCCGGATGTTTTAAAGGAGAAATCTGCATGACCGGATCAGACTTGTCTGAATTGTATGTTGTGTTGTTTTTTTTTTTTTGTTACTGCACAGATAAATTAAAAATTAAAATTACAAATTCAAAGCATCTTAAAGTTAAGATTTCTCCCTTTCCTGTAAAGTTGCCAATATATGTTTCAGCCCAACATATAACATATATTTCGTCTGGTTGTTTGAAACTCCCCCCAGAATAATAATAAATAATAAATTCCCTCAGCCACTCACCACTGCCTCGTGGGGTCGAGGGGAGGAGCTTGGGTGGGGGTGACTGACAGGTTATTTTGTTTTCATTGACAACAGCAGGTTGAACGGGCAGGATCCCAAAAGCGCAAGACAAAGCTTCGTCCTCGGAGAGAGTTGGCAACTGCAGCACGGTGAAAGAGACCTGCGAGAGAGAGAGAGAGAGAGAGAGAGAGAGAATGAGGGAATGAAGGAGGAACGCAAGAAACATTCAGCCACAATTTTTCAGTGCGGTACCTTGCCAAGGATGCTGCTCGGAATACTAAGCAGAAATTTCGTCAGTTATTTCTCCAGTCAGCGGGGGATGAAAGTGCCTCCGTTTTTTCACCCCCTCCAGTTTAAAACCCAGACTTTTTTCGGGGTGACTGCTTCCACAGCGACACACAAATGGGAGTTATTTCAGACCGCGTGTGCGTCGCTAGGCTGCTGTATTCAGCTGGCCGTGAGTAATTGTTAAATTGGGGTTTGCCGAGGCGGACAACATGTCAGACCGTCTAAAGACAGACAACTAATTCCATAACTGCTCATTACACTCACTGGTCACCAGCCAAACCCTGACACGGCTTACGCTCCGCACAAGAACAGTTTAAGCAGCGGTACGTACGGTGTCAGCTCATTCCGCACTGTCAAGATCCGCACATGTGGGTGTTGAGATGAGAGGCTCAGAAATTAAACCTCGAGGGAACTTGCCAAAGGAGGAAAGTGTCTTAAACTAAACTTCATACTGAAGCTGTTTAAGTTTAGATCACTCACAAAAGACAGCACATCACATCATCACATACAGTGTCTGCCAAGAGTATCAGTATCCAATCCAACTACACTGGCAGTCAAAAATTGCTCAGACGTAAAGTCACCTGCATTGGATGTGGCTGTCATGCCCAACACAGTGCCAGCCTGCCAGCTTCTGAATGTGTAATGAAGACTCAAGAAGTGAAAATGTTTAAGAATTAAGTATTTTTAAAGTATCTGCCACCATAAAGCTGGATTTTTTTACAATAAAGCAAATATTTCAAACTATTAAAAGTACATCATATTATTCAACGCTTCTCTAGAAATCAAGGGTGTTAAAAGTTTGAAAGAGTTTATCCTACTTTTTGGACTAACTGGTCTCTACTGTCCACAGAAGAAGGCTGTCTACTACATTTTTAAACATTGCTCAAACAATTGAAACATTTGATTGCATTCAGAGACAAGACCTAGTGTTAGTGAGGTCATTGGACTAATAACCATTACCCCACCTTATTGTTCCCAACTTCCCAACTCACCCTATCCAAAAGTATTGGATAGATCACCATTATTCCAGAGTTTGATTTCCATGATTTCAGAGTACTTTTCACTACTCCAAGCTCAATACTGGAGGGATTTATACATATACATAATTTATATATATTTTTTCATGCGACACTATAGATCATTATAAAAATTAAACTTGGACGTAACCTCTGAAAATAGCTCAACATACAGTCAAGTATGTCTAAAGAGCTGGCAACACAAGTGAGAACACCTCACAATGAACATGTCCAAATTGTGCCCAATTTTGTCATCGTCCTTTCCTGATGTCATGTGACTCCTTAAGAGTTAAAAAGATCCAGGTGTGAATGGGATGTTAAGCAGGGCTGGTAATATTTGGTGTTTTAGGTACAATTTTCTCATACTGGCCACTGGATACTAATGTGGCACCTAATGGCAAAGAACTCTCTGAGGATGGAATAAATAGACAACACCTTTGCAGGCCAGTGTCAGGGGTTTACATCTAACGCAAGTAGCTACAAGAAACCAGTGGAGGGAACGCAGCAAAGGGTTATATTGATAAACTGTGGAAGTGTTCTGGATCGGGTGCATTTATGGCTTGTTAAGTGTTGTAAATTGCAGTAGTCAAGTCCTGAAGTGACAGGAGACTGCAAAAGCACCTGTGTGGCTTCCCTACTAAGATATGTTTAAATTATTTAGATGTTTTAAAGAAGAAACATGTATGTCTAAGTCAGATTTTCCAGATTTGTAAGTGCGGCAGATAAACAAATATGAACCTACTGGGACCATGCTTAACGCTAATTCCATGTTAGGGATGTGGTGTATAAAGCACCCCAGCATTGAGCTTGGAGTAGTGGAAAGTACACCAAGTTTTGGGTACAATTCTCTCACACTGGCCATTGGATATTCAATGTGGCACCTCATGACAAATAACTCTCTGAGAAAGTGAGAAATTTTGCTAAAGACAAGCTGTCTGAAAGCATAGACTAATGGAACCATGTCCTGTGGTGCTAAAGCCAAGCATGATGGTGGTAGCATCATTTTTTTATAGTGTTGTCCCATGACATATATATATATATATATATATATATATATATATATATATATATATATATATATATATACTTGCAATTAGATGTATCAACAAATAGTTTTCTTTAAGTGGTTACTACATAGTTACAACCGCAAATTGAAACCACATGGAAATGAACTCTGGAATACTGCTCTCATCTAGTAAATAAGCAAAAACACAGAGCGAGAGTGTGAGAGGAGGGAGGTGGAGCGAGCAAATGAGAGAGAGAGAAATGCCAAGATCCACAGTAATAATTACTCGTATTAACGTATTTCTGTTTGCCTGACTGAATCCAACCACAGACACACATTCCATTTATACTTGTGTTAAATGTGGACGAGACCTCTGCCCATCTCTGACTGAAAGCCACGACACACCCCCATTGCCCCATTCACCAAAACAATGCCTGTTACTGCCAGGAGTAAACAGGCTCAATGAGTTTTAATCTGCAATAATAATAATAGGGTTGTAATTAGGCCTGGTTGTACCAATCAAATTGTACTTTGCATCTATATTCTCAACTTTTTACCTGCTTTTTGGTACCTAATACCTTATATGTTTTTTTTTTTTTTAAGTACCAGAGGAGGAGTTAAAAGCAGACAAGTTTGCAAAGATACTGCTGGGATATTACCTGTTCCTTTTCATCTTCTAGTGTTTAATAGGTAGCAACAGCCTGTCTCAACCTCATGTAACTGAACATCTAAATGGATGTTAATCTACACAGATTTCTCTCCTGAAAACTGTTTATTTTGGTGAGTAAAGCTGTTTACTCTGTTTATTCAAAGTAAGCTTAGATTTACAGATTTTCACTAAGGCTAGATGCAGCAGCATTAGCATAGCAGCGGTTAGTGCTAGTAAATGCTGCCCAATAGCGCTACACTGAGGAACCCGGAGTGTTTTGGTAAGCCAGTACGATATAAGCTAGCTGTTCGTCCCACCTAGCTTGTTTTAACATGGTCTCTAAGTGGCGAAAGAGCTACAGCTTAGCGCAGTTACTGGCTAAAGCTAATGCTGCTCCTGCAGTGCTAGCTGGAGTTAGCAGCAGGCTACAGACTGATAAATCTCACCTCTGAACAGTGAAAGAGCTAGTGCTTAGCATGGTTAGCAGCTAATGCTAATGCTAATGATGCTTCAGTCTTGAGTCTCGGTGCTGCAGAAACTAAACTGTAACTCCTGTATAAAGCTGTACTTCAGCAGAGTGCCTTTACTGCTCCTTAATACCTAACTGGTAGAATTCATACGTAAGGCGCACCTGATTATAAGGCGCATGGTAAATTTTTGGGAAAATGAAAGGATTTTAAGTGCACCTTATAGTGTAAAAAATACGGTAATTATAGAACCAGTACAATGGGACTAGAAACAAGGATTTGGTCATAACACTATATGAGATAGGTGTATATAAAGTGTCTTAAAAAACAGTATAACTGAAGTGAACCGGGGTAAGTGTGTCATCTTCTGTGCATAAGATGTGGGGCACAGAGTTCTGTCAGATATTATATACCTACAGCAGGAGAGCACAATCTCAGCATCATCTGCTCGTTCCTGTGGAAGAACCTGCTGTGTTGAGAGGCACTATGCTATTTTCTTGTCAGTCTCTGAATTCTGTGGAAATGTGCATTAAGATCATCAGCTAACTGCATATTCCACACATGCTTAAGAATCCAACTCAGCCCTGCAGGAACAGGTAGAGCAAGTTTCAACCGAGGCCAGCTGAAAAAACAGCTCAATTACAGAGAGCGTAGCACACATTTTATAGCTATCCTCAAGGCCCATGCATGACATACAGCATGTGTGCTTTCATGTATTAGAACAGGGGTGTCCAAACTATGGCCCGCGGGGGATATATCCAGGGGGATATACAGCTGACTAGCACAACTGGAACAATTGGCCTAGCTAAAATTGGGAAAAAATGGGCATAAATCTGAAAAAAAAAAACAAATTAAATAAAATAATGCTGACCACGCCATTTTTGTTCAGAGCATAAGCTTGTGCTAAATGGCAAAACTCAGTAATGTGATATAGTAATCTAGTTCATGCTTAACTGCGATAGAAGCACGCAATTCATTATTTTAATGTACTTACATCTCCCTCATCTGCTTACTTGCCACAGATCCCTCCATCAGACGAAGTCTGCTGGCTAATCCTGCTCTGTTCTCTTTGAGGTTCTCAAACCTCAGGTTTCCTTATTCTGACATCACAAAAAGGGAGCATATGATTCCTGACCCCTATCTATTTCAGCTGATTCACAGAAAATGGATTGATGGATTCTTTTTACGCTTGAGAAATGTTTATGGGGCAGTCGAGACCCAAGTGGAAATAAAAAAAACATGTAAAAAGTGAGTTTTGCATAAGATGTCCGCTTTTAAAGATAATAAGTGCTTTACTAAGTGCTCATACAATAGATGGGTTTTCAGCTCAAGCTTTCTTCAGGTTTCCTGCTTAAGCACCATTTAGAGCTGGTTAATGAGGTGATAAGTTGGATCAGGTATGGATCAGGGGTCATATTTTCAAGGCAATTTTTGTAAAACATTGTTATATATGATGTTCAGTAAAGAGGGAACGTACCTGAGTCTGCTCTTCTCGGCTCTGGATGGCAGGATCCAGATTCTGGATGGAGACACACTGCCGATCGTGGCCATAACTCCACAACCAGTGGTGAGTCTGGGAGTGGCGGGCACATTCTAGTTTCCGTGTACACCTGAAAACACAAATCCACATTCATATATGATTTTTTTTTTATAGAATTCAGCAAAACAAGAAAGCGATGGCACCAGTGTCCTGATATAACTATACCTCTAATCTCTAATAATAATAGTGCATCTCAAAAATTAGAATATCATTGAAAAGTTACTTTATTTCAGTAATTCAGTTTAAATCGGGAAACTCACATCTATATAATATATATTATACACAAAGTGATCTGTTTTAAGTGTTAATTTCTTTTATGGTTATTGATTATAGCTTCTAGCCAATGAAAACCCAAAAACTCAGAAAACTACAATATTATATCAGACCAATGGGTACTTTTGGCATTGTGCCAAGTCCTGCTGGAAAATGAAATCCACATAATCTCCAATATGCTTAAAAACGTATATATTTAAAAGTCAATTTGATAAGAAAATGTATCCAGATATGATAAACTATTGTTATATTGCCAACCTCTAGTATAGTATCCAATAACACACAAATAAAAAAGCCTGATGATGATGATGATGATAATGATGGATGTGCACAATCCAGGATGTATAAAGGTTTATAGACTGTATATGTATGAAGAATCCACCATGAATAGATATTTTTTGGAAACACATTGTAACTGTACTGACTGTCACACCAGTGAGGTGACCTACTTAAAGGACACTGTCTGAGAACAATACAGGTCGAGACTGAAACTGCAGAAGCTGACGGGTGTCCAGAGAAATGAACAGAGAGGAGTGGAGAGAGGAGAAGAGAGTGAAAAATACAATAGGTGAAAAGAGAGAAAAAAAAATTCAATAGAGAAAAAAAGGCCAAATTTAATTCTAAACTGAAGTGCAAAAATTAATCCGACAGCCGTATTTAATTGATTATGAAATGTTTACTAGAGAAGTCTACAAGATCAAAAATCTTTCAACACAAGTCAATGTAGCAATATTTTAGATCACTTCTGTGTGTCTTTGTCATTGAAAGCGAATAGAATCGGATGATTGCTGGTTCGAATCCCAGTCATGCAGCTTGTCATCAGCTGCCGGTGCCCTGAGAGAGCACAATTGGCCTTGCTCTCTCTGGGTGGGTGCAGTAGATGGCGCTCTTTCCTTCACTCCTAGGGGTGATGTGGATCAGCACAAGGCTGCATCTGTGAGCTGATGTATCGGAACCGAGTCGCTGTGCTTTCCTCTGAGCGTTAGTGCTGTGATGCTACTCGCTAATGTTGCATCAGCAGCAGTTCAAAAAGAGGCGGTGATTGACTTTAAATGTACTGAAGGAGGCATGTGCTAGTCTTCACTTTCCTGGTGTTCGGGCATCGCTAGTGAATAGGGATATACAGCTGAGTAACAGCTGAATGGGAGGGACAATTGGCCTAGCTAAATTTGGGAGAAAATGGGAAACAAATTGAAATAAATAATAATAATAATAATAATAATAATAATAAGCGACAGAAAAGGAAAGACAATATATTTTTCCTCTAATTTGCTTTACACTGAATAACTTAGCAATAACTGGAATTTATACAATGGCAACTGATCAGTTAGTCAGTTAGTGTGCTGGACGTGGGGGAATCAGTTGGGCTTGAACATCTCACTTACGTGACAAAAGCTAAATCATTCCTGTTCAGATGACTGTGCCAGAGCATCTCCTAAATGGCGAGCGCTGGAGGTTGTTTCTGGTCAACGGCGGTGGGTAACACTCCTGCTGACAGTCCTGATCAATGAAGAAAAGTCCTGCTCATCCAGAGAGGCCTCAGAGCTGCCAGTGACTCAGTGGCCAGTAAGAGAGAGCTCCAAGCCACCATGAAGAGACAAAGCCAGCCCAGGAAACGTTCCAGCTGCAGCCAGGGAAATATCCAGTCCAAGAACTGGAGACTCAGTCATGTGATCACAGATCAGTCAGCCATGGCCTAAACGCTGCTTGGACTGGCAGGAAATGCTGGAGGAGTGGATGAGGTGTGTGTTCTCAATGCCTCTGGTCACTAGTGTGAGTGTGTGTTCACTTCCAGAAATGAGTTAAATTTCACAGTATTGAATTAATCTAATTTACACAATAGTAATATTTCACCTTGCTTACAGTATCGCAAAATACAGCGGATTATTAAAATATTAATACCCCTTAAACTTTTTTTTTCACATTATGGGAAAATTTTGCCAGTTTTGTGTGAGGGCCTCGATGGTTTGTTAGAGAACACTAGTGAACAAACAGCATCATGAAGACCAAGGTGTAACAAACGGGGGAGCAGATGGGGAAGCAGAGCAGACGGGAGGCGGACTTATACGCGGGTAAGACAGACTTTAATAAAATAAACAATACAGGTAAATAACGAATAAATATATATACATAAACAAACAGGGAATACCAACAGAGAGCTAAGTAAAACAGATAATAACAAAACAGGGCTAGGGATATATACAGGGATAAATACGTGAATATGTACAAAACAAGGAAATAATGTGAAAATAAACTTAAATAATATACAAAATAAACAATGAAACAAACAGGAAATGAACGTGACTAGAAATAACGTGACTGACAATAAACAAGAGCGATAAATAAGAAACGTGGAGTAAGCCATAACGAGACGTGACAGACAACGGGGGAAGGTGCAAAGACCGACGGATAAACATGGAAAACTACTGGAGAAACACACTAGAAAACGGGGAAAACACAGGAAAACATAGCGATGGAGTGACACAAGGAACTCTCCAGACAGGTCAGAGGTAGTAGAGAGAAGTTGTGGAGATGTTTAAAGCAATGTTAGGTTATAAAAACATATCCCAAGCTTTGAAAATCCCAAGGAGTACACTGTTCAATCCATCATCCAAAAATGAAGAAAAAAAAAAAAAAAGCACTGGTTAGAAAACCAGCCAAGAGACCCATGGTCACTCTGGAGGAGCTGCAGAAATCCACAACTTTGGTGTAACTGCATAAAAAGGTGGCTCTACTATGTATTGATATAGGGGGGCTGAACACTTTTTGGTCCTTCTTGGTGGTATGCTGACATTACCCTGGATACCGTGGCTCTTGATACTTGATCACAAAGACTTGCTGTCTTGGTCACAGATGCTCCAGCAAGACGTGCACCAACAATTTGTCCTCTTTTGAACTCTGGTATGTCTCCCATAATGTTGTGTGCATTGCAATATTTAGAGCAGAACTGTGCTCTTACCCTGCTAATTGAAGCTTCACACTCTTACAGCTCTTACTGGTGCAATAATGTGCAATTAATGAAGATTGGCCACCAGGCTGCTCCAATTTAGCCATGATGAAACCTCCCACACTAAAATAATGACAGGTGTTTCAGTTTTATTGTCCAAACCCTGTATGTGCTACTTTGTGTTGGTCTATATCGTGTAAATTTCAAATAAAATATATTAAAGTTTGTGCTTGTAAGATGACAAAATGAGAAAAAATTCAAGGGGTATGAAAACTTTAGCAAGTCATATTTAGAAACATGGAACACTCTTATTTATGAATGAATGTCTTTGTCTAAGCTTTAAATTGGTGAAACGGAAAGAAGATGCCCACCTGCCCTCTAGTGAACACCAGCCACAGTAAGGGTCTCGCACCGACAGACAGGAATAACAGTCGAGATGCCTCTCACACTGAGCCACAGGGAGCCTTGTTACCTGCAAAACACACACAAATACACACACACACAAGGTTAGGACAGTGTACTGGCCCTCTCAGTGCCTGCAGCAAATCTAATTTAGAAAACACATGATTTGGTGAGCACTAATCCAACACTAATCCAGTTATTTTCTATTTTGAGAAATCTCCACTGTTTCTTTCTGCACACTCACACACAGCGAGGGTGAAACACCAGCAGAGCCATTAGGAGGACTAATAATAAAGATTAATTTATAATCCCCTCACAGGCCAGTGAGTAACACATCACATGATGATGGTGACACTACAATATCACAGTCCACCACTGATATTCTCTGTGTGATAGCTATTGTTTCTATGGGAATTCACAATCTATTGTGACTGTTGATTAAATAAAGTTAAACCTACATTGTACCCATATGATACCCACAAGATACTGAATAATATACTAATTCACTAAATACTTTTAGTGCAATACAGAGCCCTTTTAAGAGTGTTTTCACACCTGTAGTTTTAGGTTTCTATGGTCCGGATCAGTTGATGAGTTTGTTTATTTGGAGCGTTTCTCCTTCTGTTTGGTTTGGTTTCACACAGACACAAACCTAAACGCACCACAATGCACAACAATAAACCATATGAGCACATCGTCTCTTCTGATTGGTCAAAGCTGACTGGCGCGGGATCAAATAAGTAAATATAGTGAGAAGATTCTGTGTTTCAGCTCGTATATCTGTATCTATAGGACTCGCAGTGCAGATGTACTTGTAATAAACAGAGTTGCACGGCTGCGAGCAGTGAACACAGCACATACAGCGTGTGTAAACAGCATGGAGCAGCAGAGACCACGTTTGTTCATAGCTTAGAAACTACTCTTTACATTTTTTAGCATTCTTCAAATTGGAGCTAAGAGTGGAGTCAGTTATCCTTTAAAAATGAATAGTTGAAAATGAAAAACCAATGTTTTCTGTACCTGAAATGAAAGATTAATATCTGTACTTTTATGTTTTTTTATTATTTTGTACTTTTACTTTTATACTTTACTTGCAACATTAATTAAAACACTTCTAAAAGTGGTGCCCTTTTTTAATACACTATTAAGTGTGTAAGTGTGTGATTTTATGACACAGACCCTGTTTTAAATGTGTCAGTGAAGCATAATTTAAATTAATGAAGCAAATAAGTCAGCCTTGCCTTAAACATTGGTGGCAACATAAGAACTGTATAATACTACCTTAAAACAAGTTAAACAAGTTAGTGATAAGTTACTTGATCATCTTATAATATTCCTACAACAATTCCAAATCAGAAAAAAAAATTAGATGCTTAGACAAGATTTACGAAGATATAATTCAATGCCGTGTGCGTATATTCACGCTGAGTTTTTCTGAAAAATGGACCGTACAAGACAGATATTTCTAATAACCAGAGGAATACACTGCTGTATTACTGAAGAGCTCATGCAGTGGATAATCTTATTTTATTATCTAATTATCAGCCCCTTTCTGAGCTAAATGATTCGTGCTACGGTACAGAAGCACCGGCTGCAGGTGGAGACTGGAGCTGGGAAACATCGCTAGTTTTCACACCCCACTGATAAAAGTTTGGACTCCAATCTTAACATTTAATGCCAGCAGTTTCAAACTGGCACACGTCTATTGCGACGGCCTGAGGGCGGAGTTGCCATCACACTGCCGCTTGTTTGTGCGCTCCTCCACATCATCATGGGACTCAGGCGTACCTCATTGGGGAGGAGCTGGCAAACATTAAAAGGGATAAGAGGGAGATATACCGCCCAGCGAGAGAGAGAGAGAGAGAGAGAGAGAGAGAAAGAGAGAAAGAGAGAGAGAGACAGAGAGAGAGAGAGAGAGAGAGAGAGCCAGGATGAGAAGCCAAACCTGACAGACTGAGCTGAAGAATGAAGTATTTAAAACCTGTAAACAAAGGATACATTGCAGATACTACCCCTATTTTATAATTAGCTCATTTGCCTGGCCTCACATAGTTTTATATATACAGAGTACCATTCAAAATATTGGACACACCTTAAAATCAGTGGATCTTCATTATTTGAACTTAGACGAAAGGTTTGCACATCTTTCAGTTAACAGCTGTGCTCGTCAAGAGAGATAATTACTTACATTTCTTGTCTGTTAATGTGTTTGAGAGCATCAGTTGTAAAGTATTGAAGAGGTAGCGTTACAGGTATACAGTGAATCGCTCTATTTGAGTAATGTTCTAATCCAGATTAAAGCAAAAACTACTAAATTAATTAAAAAGAAAAAAAACATTTAAGAAGAGATGAAGGTCAGTCAATCCGAAAAGAAGAATTTCAAAAACTTTTTGAAGTATCCATTAAAGTTCAATAAATGTTATGATGGAACTGGCTCTCATCAGGACCGCGCCAGGAAAGAAAGAGCAAGGCTGTAACCGAAATTGCTCCCTATTTACTATTTAGGCGTTTATACTATTGAGGGCGTCACCAAGTGTCTGAATCGTTAGGAGGAATTTGAACGTGATTTTGAGGGCACTATAAAATCCCATAATGCATTATGATTTATAGATTTATTTATTTATAACATCTCTGCTTACTAAGCGAGCTAAATGTGTCCCAAAATGCACTGCGGATCTCGCTACTAAGCAACAGACAGCTGAACAAACGGAGCGGACAGTGAGCCATCAGGGTTGCCAGATTGTTACAGTGAACTAAGTAGTGTTTCCGTATATAGCGCCACACTAACCAGGGAGTAGGGAGCTATTTCGGTCACACCCCAAGAGTTAGTTAGTTATCTCTGTTGTGGGCTTCTCCCTCTCTTTTTTCTTCTGTTGTTTCAATACTTCAGTTTTGTATTTTTAATCACAAAATTAATTTGAGCAATCAAATGGAATAATGGAGATTATACACAACTTTTACACAACCTAATGAAGGGGAACATCAGTAGATGGACTTTCTGGTCCAGAGGTCGCAGGTTCGAACCCCACCTCATGCAGTTTTGCCGTCAAGCTGCCGGCGCTCAGAGGGAGCGTAATTTGCCCTGCTCCCTCCAGGTGGGTAGATGGCGCTCTCTCCCCACATCACTCCTAGGGTGATGTCTGCAGCACAGGGCATCTGTGAGCTGATGTATCAGAACCGAGTCACTGCAATGCTGTATCAGCAGCAGCTCGAAAAAAAAAAAGCGGTGGCTGACTTCACATGTATCGGATGAAGCATGTGTTAGTCTTCACCCTCCTGGTGTGTTGGGGCATTACTAGTGATAGGGGGAGTCCTAATGAGTGGGTTGGGTAATTGCCCGTGTAAAATTGGGGAGAAAATGGGAGAAACAAAATTAAAATAAAAGAAAAAAGAAACCTGATATATAAGTAGGTTATTTTTTTGCTGCTAAAATTGCTGCAAAGCAGGCAAACAAATCTTACTGAGACTTAAAACTTAAATGAGCTGAACACACCTTTCTCTCGGTTAGGGCGTAAATGTTCCGTCCACTTGAGTCCAGCAGGAGGTCAGCATTGACAGGGCTTTGACCGTCCACCTCCACAGAGTCATAGAGAGCACCTGTACCATTGGCGTGGAGGAACACCTACACACAAAAACAAGCCACACATAAACACAGAGTCAAATTCAGGTCTATAACAGGCGTGAAATTACAGGAAAGTGCGTCAAATTGCTACTCTGCTGCTTTCTACTGCAGTATTACACTTTAAAGTAATCATACATACATAAATACATTACACCAACACACCCACACACACACACACACACACACACTCAGAGGACGAGGATGCAGCCTCAGCAGAGCAGAGCGTGGTGGTTGGTGTGTGTTCCAGCAGGCGTGTGGCGGGGCAGGGGAGCAGCAGCATGCAGAGGCTGGAATAAGTCTAGCCCGAGGAGGTAAAGGCTGTAAACAAGCTGCCTGTGTGGACGAGCAACGTTAATATTTCATTCAGCCCTGGAGGAACTGCGGCTGCTGCCACCCCTATCAGCCTGCCCACAATGCACCGCGGGAGTCCGGTACCGCCGGGACCAAAACTCCCAGCAGCCCTCGCTATCAGTATGTAGAACAAGCTGCTTCACGTCTCTCTCTCTCACACACACACACACACACACAAACTTACTCTACACAAACACAAGCAAAAAGACACTACTGGACACACAGCTGTAATAAAGTCCTGCATCTCTGAACAATGAACTTTAAAATGCTGCACTGAAGTCACATCAGTTTATGCAGTGTTGTTTTGTCTCTCTCTGCTCCTCTCTGTATTCAATTGTCTCGCAGCCTGTCCCTGTCTCTCAAACCATGTCTTCTTCTCTCTTTCTCTCTCTCTGCCCTCTTCTTGTTTCCTCTTCCTTTTTTTCTGTTTCTTTTCATGTCCCTGTAGTCTTCCTCTCACTAGTTCTGTATTTCTGTATTCTGTATTTCTCCCAGTCTCCATCTTTTTCTGTCCCTCTGTTTCTGTTTGTCTCTCTCTGTTTCTGTCCCTGTCCTCCTCTTTTTACTTCTTTCTTTCTTTCTTTCTTTCGTGTCCATGTAGGTTTCTTTCTCTCTATTTTTGTACCCATTTCTCTCTCTTTCTCTTTCTTTCTCACTCTGACTGCCCATTTCTGTGTCTGTCTCTGTCCCTCTGATTCTGTCTGCTTCAATCTGTCTCTCTCTATCTTGTTCTTGTCTGATTCTATTCTCACTCATACATTGTACTCGTCTTTGTCTCACTGTGCCTTTGCAATTTATTGTCTCTTAGTTTGTCCCCCTTTGTCTGTCCTTGTTTCTGAACAATGTCTTCCCTGTTCTTGTCAGTCATCTCTCTCTCTCTCTCTCTCTCTCTCTCTCTTTCTCTGTTTCTCTCAGTTAACCCTTGTCCCTCTCTGTTTCTGTTTGCCTCTCTCTGTTTCTGTCCCTGTTCCTCACTGTCTCTTCCTCACTGTCCCTCTCTATCTCTTTGTCCATGTCTTTGTCTTTTCTCTATGATCTTGTCCTTTTTGTAACTTTCATGATATGCTTCTATATCTCTAATCTCACTCTCCCCCTGTCCTTGTCTTTGTCTCTTTCTCTCTCTGTCCATACATCTCTCTCTCTTTCTCTCTCTCTTTGTCTTTTTCTTTCCTTCACTTTCCCGTCTCTTTCTTGGTTTATTTTATTGTCCATGTATTTCTGTCGCTTTCTCTCTCTCTCTGTCTATGTGTCAGTATAATCTCTCAGTTTCTGTTCCTGTCTCTCTTTGTTTGTCTCCATCTTTTTTGTCCTTCCTGTCAGAAAGGTAAGTTCTGGGTTTCTTGTCTCTGCTTGTCAGACAGATAAACGAGAGGCTAATTATTTACTATATTCATGTTTCTGGTTTTAACATAACAGATTATTCAACCTTATCTCACACAGTAGATTATTCCTGACAGCATTTGTTCATCTTGAAACTAAAAAACTTAACATTAATCTTCAGTTAAACAGCACTGAATTACCAAGTAATTTATTAGCTTCTGTACAAACACGCAAGAGAGAGAGAGAGAGTGAGAGAGACAGAGAGGGAGAGAGAGCTAGAGAGAGAGAGCTAGAGAGAGGCCTGAATAAAACTTCTACATTAGCACACTGTCATACACACACATGCATAATTACACACACACACACACACACACACACATACAAAAGTGCATACAAACATGCAAAAAGGCTCACTCAAAGCACTCACACTGCTCTCATATGATCACACACACACACACACACACACACACATCCCTCAGGGCCAGATCGGGCTGACCGCAGGTGGCACACACCCCCCCGCAGCGTGACAGGCCTAAACTACGGAGATCAAAACACACCAACAACCAACAACAGCACAAACACTCCACGCCCCTGTTTACACACATACACACACACTGTTGCGACAAAAGCAATCCCGCATACGCTCCAGCTGCACGCCACACACACACACACACACACACTCCGAGCAGCTAAACAGTACAAAAGCCGGCGGCAACAAATCATTATCAGCCACTCACTGAGCTCAGAGAGGAGGGGGAGGGGAGGGGAGGAGGAAGACTTGCTGCTTTCTTTTTTAAGTTGAAATGCGCATCTTTTGTTGTGCCTCCGAGTGAGAGCGAGGGAACCGCACTGATAAGCAGATTAAGATACGGGCGGAGTCCCTCGTCCACAGTAAACATTCCCGCAACTTCTTTACGCTAAACATTCTCACAGATCACAGATTATCCAGCTAAAGCGTTTCATTTCCCCCAAGCTGCACAATGACAAACAACAACCTTACTGCACCTGAGCCAGAAGAACCTGTGCCTGAAGAAAGACGCTCTTCTTAGACGTGCTTAAGAAAAAAAAAACTCAGATGAAAAAGTATTATTCAGATTTCATATTTATATTACACTTTCTCTTAAGGCACAATATCTAATTTTAAAAATCATTTTTAGGCCTCAAACTCATCTTAGGTTGGGATTTTTACCCCAATACCAGATAATCTATACTACAGTATACTACCCTATACTTCCTATAATACCATACACCACCCTATATACCCTATTCAAGGATACATCGATACTCATGTGGGTTTTCCATCTACCACATTTTTGTGAATATTTTTAAAAAAGTATCGAACCCAATGACAATTTTAATAACCTGGTGATCTGCGCCACCACTGGCCACCACAATATACTACCTTATACTTCCTATATTACTATATACTACCCTATAATACCATGTACTACCCAATACTCTCTATATGACCATATACTACTCTATACAACCATTTATACCCTACTCTCCCTAAACTACTCTATGTGAACATATACTACCTTATAATTTCTATATTACTATATACGTCCCCATACTAC
Organism: Astyanax mexicanus; assembly: GCF_023375975.1. Taxonomy (NCBI): domain Eukaryota; kingdom Metazoa; phylum Chordata; class Actinopteri; order Characiformes; family Acestrorhamphidae; genus Astyanax; species Astyanax mexicanus. Next base: position 4,539,231 of record NC_064419.1, on the reverse strand, counting down.
CATCTACTACCCAATTATACCCAACTATATTAATATATACTACCTAATACTCCCTATATGACCATATACTACTCTATACAACCATATATACCCTACTCTCCCTAAACTACTCTATGTGAACATATACTACCTTATAATTTCTATATTACTATATACTTCCCCATACTACCATCTACTACCCAATACTTACCCAATACTTTCTATATTAATATATATTACTCAATACTCCCTATACAACCATATACTACCAGATAATTTTCACATTAATATATACTACCCAATACTTTCTATGCGACCATATACTACCCTATACTTCCTATATTCATATATAATCCCCAATACGCCCTATATGACCATATACCACCCTATACATACTATATTGATATATACTAGCTAATACTCCCTATATAACCATATACTACCCTATATAACCATATATACCCTATTCTTCCTAAACTACTCTATATTAACCTATACTAGTTTGTACTTCCTATATTACTATATACTACCCTACTCTCCATATACTATTCTATACATAGGGTATATATATATATATACCATATACTTCCCTATTCTTTCTATACAACCATATAAGATACTAGAAGATCCTACTGTATACCCTATTTTAACTATACTCCCTTTCTGATGCGTTTCTGATGTAATAGCTGGTAACAGGCAGGGGAAGGATGACTAAAGAACAGACTGATTCAGCTACAGATCTACTCTGACTGTATCAGGCTTTCTCTACAGAAGCTCTGGAACAGGAACGCACAATGACATCAACAGATATTCAATAATTATTTATTATTTACTATACTTATTCTACTATATACTACCATATACTACTGTATTCCTTATACTACCATAAGATCCCTATTTTACCATATACTACCCTATACTTCTTGTTGTCCCATATACTACCATATACTCCTTATTCTATTGTATTCTATTGTATTCTACCATATACTACCGTATACTCCTCATTCTACCATATACTCCTTATTCTACTATATACTACTATATACTAATGTATTTCTTATACTATCATATACTCCTTGTTCTACCATATACTACCTTAAACTACCCTAGACTCCTCATTCTACCGTATACTACACTATACCACCATATACTCCTTGTTCTACCAAATACTGCCCTACTTACACTACCGTATACTAGACTTTTCTCTTTATTCTACCATATATTAACATATACTACCCTATTGTCCCTATACTACTAAATACTACCCTTTATTCCAGATCTTGCCCTGTACTCCCGATACTATCAACTGATCCCTATACTACCCTATACTCTCGAAACTAATGTATACCACTCTGTTCTCCTGACACTTGATTGCCTAGACTTTCCTTTTACTATACTTTTTTGTAAAACATTTTTTATTAAATCGAACTTACAGTAAAACGTTCTTAGAAAGGTGAAATGGCGAGCTTTTATTTTATAGTTCTAAAGTTTTTTTTTAATAAGAATGGATTCCAGACATTAGTTTGTTAAAGATTCTGCTACCTATGAAAACTGACCCATCCCGACCTTTCCTCTCGCACTCATGCAAAACGTCCTTGAGCACAGAATAGTAGGTTCAGCTCTGGACGTCAGGCTTTGAAGTCAGTGGCCGTGTTTTTGAGAACGCTATCTGTTGGTGTAATACAATCTAATACAATCAAAGAAACTATGTAGCACCTTCAGCGCTGACCGCATTGGCCTGAGTGCTGACCAGAGCCAAGGTCACATTCATCTCTGCTACTTCTCCAGGAGCCTGTGGCTAAACACACAGCAGCTGTGTCTGATGAACTGAGATCAGTTTCTGGAAAAAGACTGGGTGCAACATAGAGATGCAAAAATAGGACAATGCACACAAAGAGTGCACGCGATACATGTGGAACTCACATAAACACACACACACACACACATATAGATTCCATACATTAGAAGTGGTACCTTGTGCAGCTGTCCACTTTTGTCCCCCAGGAACGCGATGGTGTGTCCGGCTTCGGTTGCCACAGCAACGGCCGTGACCTGTGTTGTCCTGGTGATGGCGGGCGTGGCATGGAGGGGCAGAGCACTGGCGATGGGGCTGGGGGTGTGTTCACCTCCACATGGGTACTCATCTACAGAATCCTGCATGACATAACACACATATAGAAATACATATATAAACAGGCCCTGGAACTTTACCTTTTATAACTATTTTATCATATAACAGCAAAATTTGTGCTATATACAGCACAAAAACATTACGTCACATGATAATAAGTGGGGTTATACTGGTTTTATCCCTAACCAGTGTGGTTTTCCAGTTCTATCCTGAGAAAAGAGCAGTTTATTGTTTGCTCTACTTCAGCACACAGCAGAGGTTAAACAGGGACAAAGAGGTTTGCATCAATGCTTTTCTGATGTAATAGCAGGTAACAGCCAGGAGGGGGATGACTGAAGCACAGATTGACTCAAATACAGATCTACTCAGACTTTAACAGGCTGAAAGCATTTCTCTACAGGAGTCTAGAGAAGCTCTGGAACAGAGACGCACAATAACATCTCAATCTAATTAATATCATCAGATAATTATGATTATTTTACAATTTCACACAATGAAACTCTGTCCAGACTGTACTCCTGCGTTGTGCTCAGAGATTCTGGGTAGGCCCACAGTGAATCGATAAATGAATAGATAGAAAATGAATGAATGAATGGATGGAGGGAAAGAGAGAGAGAATGGGTGGATGAATGAATGGATGTTTGATGGATGGGGAGATGGGTGAAAGTACAAATTATGTTAAACTGGTATTTTATGATTTATTCATTGAATTTGGAAGACAGATAAAGGATGAGTGGATAGACAGGTGGATGGATGAATGTACGGATGGATGGATGGATGGATGGGTAGATTAATGACTGAATGGATGGGTATATAGATAGATGGGCAGAAAAGTTGAATTGATGGATGGATGGATGGATGGATGGATGGATGGATGGATGGATGGATGGATGGGTGTATTAAACTGGTATTTGATATATTTATTGAACTATTTATTGGATGGATGGATGGATAGGTACATCAAACTGGAATTTGATCAATTTATTTAAATATTTATTGGATGGCTGGATAGATGGGTAGATGGATGGGTATATGGATTAATGGATACACAGACAGATGGATAGACAGGTAAATTGTTGGATGGGTGAATGGGAGGATAAAGAATGGATGAATGAATGAATGAATGAATGAATGGAAAGATGGACGGATGAGCAGGTCAATTTATGGATGGGTGGATGGATTGATGGGCAGACAAGCTGAGAGATGGGTGGGTAAATGGATAGATGTGTATATGGATAATTGAATAAACTGGTGAATAGTAAGACAGGTAAATTGTTGGATGGGTGGATGCATGGATAAGGGATGGATGAATAAATGAATAGAAAATGAATGGAAAGATGGATGAGGAGAAGGTCAATTTATGGATGTGTGGATGGATTGTTGGGAGAGAGGCTGCATGGCTGAATAGATGGGGAGACAGGTGGGTGAGTGGAGGGGGTGAATGGGTTCATGGATGAACGGATTAATGGATGGATGGAGGGATTGGCAGAAGGGTGCATGAGGGAAAGTTGGGTAGTTGATGATGCATTTAGATGGATAGATTGGATGGATGAATGGATGTAAATGTTTAGAAACAACATTTATTAAAAATAAAACGATGATTTATAAACAATGATTAATAATGCTTAGAAATATCAATATCAGAATCCATGGAAACACTGGATATGAGCATTGGTCCAAATTCTTCTATCGGACAGCTACTGTACTGTACTGTACACCTATCCTGCGTGCGTCAGCAGTTGGTTAAAGTGTTTACCTGGTTAGCGGGTGTCACTTTCACACGTTCTAGCCATGTCTCACACCTCTACAGATCAGTAGAACTGAAACCTGTCTCTCTATCAGAGTTAAATCAGTGTTGACTGTACACTTCGTCTCTCCATGTGTCCATTACATAAAGGAAAAGATGCAGAGTTTTTTTTGTCTGTGAACTAGGGGTGTGCTATATCGTATCGTACGCGATAGTATCACCAACATTTTTCAATATCATGAACGATATTATACCCTGAAATATCGTGCCATAACACTCACCCCTAATTATCACATCAGTACTACTTTTTTTTGCTGTTTTAAGCAAAAGAAAAAGTCATACATTTCTCATTTCCTATTAAATATCTACTAGAGACTAGAGCTGAGCGATTAATCGTTTTTATCGATTAATTCGAATTTACAGTTAAGGACGATGTTTTTTTTTGTGTGAAAATCGATTTTCTCTGAGTTTCTCCAAGCCTCCCTCCCTCCCGCGCGCGTTTATTTATTTATTTATTTTTTTTAAGTTTGAGGGTGCATTGTGTCAGTACCTAAACTATGTTGGAGAAATGAAATAAGAACTAGTTTTTAACCATTTCTTAATCATCTTTAGTTTGATTTTTAGTAGGGAAAAAAAAATCTATTTAAATCGAAAATTGGATTTAAAAAAAAAAAATTGAAGATTTATTTTTTTGAGCCATATCGCCCAGCTCTACTAGAGACAGATTATATCTGTCCAGTATCATTTATTTTACTTTAATCCTGGATATATAGAGATATTTGGAGTTCTGTTACAATTTTGCTTAAATTCTTGTATTTTTTTAATATCTCAGTTAAAGGTGTGCAATATCATATCCTATACAATAATAAAATGTAAGTTTTGTTTTGTTGCAGTAGTGTATTTATTTATTTTTTTTGTCATATCGCCAAGAGTATCGTTATCGCGATATTACTATGAAATATCGTGATATTATTTTAGGGCCATATCGCCCACCCCTACTGTGAACTCCACGCCACTAAAACACTGTAGACTCTACTGTACACTGTTCTCTGCTGAGAAAAGCTGCAAAATCAGAGCTGAATAAATGAAAGCTTAACCTCGCGGTCCCCCTCTGTGCCAGCTGCGGACTCCATATGCTTCCTGCTCTAAGCTGAACCCGCCTCACAGCGAATAAGCCTCGGGGAGGTGCCACCGACTAATAACAATTAATAATTCATGCTGAATGTTAAATATTAAGGCTGAAGTTGTGAAGAATGAATAAAAACAGACAGGTGTGCTACAGAGATTCAACAGCCCAAAAAACTAGAGTCCAAATAAATCTGTTATCTAGAGGGAAAGCACCGGGAAGTGTTATTCCGGCCTCACTAAGAGGAAAATCAATACAGTCAAAGACAGAAGTGGAAAACAAAGACGATGGAATGTCTTTAACTATAAGTCTGTGTGTAACACACACACACACACAGACACACACTCAGACACACAGACAAGAGGAACTCCTGGCTCATGATAGAAGCTCTGAATGGACGTATCTGTGTGTGTTTGAGCTGGGTGGAGGACTGGAGGTGTGTGTGTATCCCGGGTTAGAGTTACTGTAGGTCTGCAGCTGTTGCAGGCGGTTGACAGACAGACAATACCAGGGTTTAGAGAACTGGGGGAAGGGCAGCCTGCAATACAGAATACAGAGCCAAACGCTGGCATACGATTAAAGTCAAACAGGGACACACACACACACACATATTCATATGCATATAGTATGTGTAACTGTTTTTACACAATGTGAAAACATTGTAACTGATTAAAATACTTCTGTAGAAGTTGAAGTATCAACTCAAGCTTTTTACTCTTTTTCAGTAAAAGTATAAAAGTACTGCTTTCAAAACTACTTAAAGTATAAAAGTAAAAATGTAATGTAAAGAGAAAAAAATGCCATTAAGACTTAAAACAAAAGCTAAAGTCATGCCACAATGCAACCAATTCTAAAATCTATAATGATTATAATGGTATATTATTCAAATGTTAATGTTTTAATAAATTTGGGATGCACTTGTCTCTCCTTGTTTCAGCTACATATATGCCCATTGAAAATGAATGTATTTTAGAAGGATGTAAATATATTAAAGTATTAAAGCTTAGGTTGGGCATTTTTTAAATACTCAAGTTCTCTCGAGTCTCTGCACGGACCATCTTCATACTAGGCTACATACGTCTGCTATGTTCTTCTTCTTACTGGGGGGGGGCGTGACTTGTGCAGGTGTGATGGATCACAGTATAAACCAATAAGGTTTCGGAATGTTAGAACATATATATGTTATACCATATATATGTTATTACTTAACACCTCTGATTACATGGACCCCATTTAGTAATACATATCATATGCACATGATTAAATGATACTGTACATCTAAACACACAGATATTGAATACTTTTTAAAGGAATACAAACAGAGACATGTGCTTGTCTCTTTACTGTGTAGATTCTTGTGTTTGAAGGCCACTGCACTCCAGATGCTTGACCTCAAGGTAAACCCTGCTTGCTGGTTCCACTTGTTTACTCATGGTGTTGACTCATGAGCGTACAGCTGTGTCTGGGTTTAAAATTAAAACTATGTTTCCTGTCAGATTCATGATCTGTCTTTCCGTTTCTTTCTCATGACCTCAGTAAACGCACTGGAAGAAGTGACTAGTGTTTGGCTATCAGATCAGGCTTGTCTACTTCTGGTTTAAATTGAAATAAAGATTAAGATGAAGATACAATGAGCATTGAACCCACACAGATACATATAGTTACAAATAGTTATATAATGACTATTATGTCCATTCATGTGATTAATAACTGGATTGTATCCTGATAATTACACTGTCTGGCCAAAAAAAAAGTTGTCACCTGGATTTAAGTGAGTAAATGATGTGGGGTTAGGTTGGTTGATGCTGCAGTTGGTCTGCAGGTTTAGGTTCAGCAACAGTATGTGCTGAAAGAATAAGGTCAGCTGACTACCTGAATATACTGAATATAAACCAGGTTATTCCTGGATCAATGGATTTTATGTTTCTTCCCTGATGAACACGGACATATTCCAAGATAAGACAATGTCAGGATTTATGGTGCTGGAATTGTGAAAGAGTTCAGGCTTCAGGGAGCATGAGATCATCATTTATCATTTTCACACATGGATTGAGAGAGAGTTCACCACAGAGTCCAGATCTTAACCTCATTGAGAATCTTTGGGATGTGCTGGATGGAGAAGAGCTGCTTTGTGCAGTGGTCAGACTCTACCATCATCAATGCTGCTGCAAGATCTTGGTAAAAAAAAATTTAATCCAGCAACACTGGATTAAAATGAATCCTGTAACATCGCAGAATCTTATTGAAACAATACCACAGTGAATGCATGCTGCAATCAAAGCTAAAGGTGGTCCAATGAAATAGTGTATTACCACATGTGGCAGGCCATCAACGGTGCACCGTGCAGCTTGATTTAGTGAGTGTCAGTGTGTCTTTGCTATCGTAATGACAGGAAATGTATGACTTGCACAACAAAGATTACCTTTAAGAGCAAGGCGGATTGGTATTTTAATGGTGCAGCACTTCTGCGCTTCTCAGCATAGCTGAGCACAATTGATTGTTCTTAGCTGTGTTTTCAATTGCTAAGTTAGCAGTACACTAAGAATGTACCTGAACACACCCATCAACATAGATATATTCGCACACATCCTTGGTATCGTAATAGTGCAAGCCAACAGTCCGGAATTCCAGTCCTTGGACACACTAAATAAGATGAGCAATGTAAAGCAATAACTTGCAAAACATAGAACTTCACTTCTAGCCTAGACATCCAAAACAGTCCTAATCCAAAACTCTGTTAAGCCAGTACAAACTGCTGTGGATTCTCTGCTTGATGAAGTCGTCTCCTTTAAGGAACACCTTACTTCTGCCGAGGTCCCTTCGCAGGTGAGAACTTTCCGAAGCTTTGTCAGGATGAGGCTGCCATTGCTTTGCAACTTGCAAAAACAAAATGCTATTAGAAAATAGAGCCATACATAACATTATAAACATTCCAGAAAGTAGTGAAGATAGCCAAGAAAATCTACATTAATATATCAGTTTTCACCATATATTGGCTAGCCCTAGCGTCAACATTTTAGGTCTTTAGGTTAGTTTAGGGCGTTTTCACACCAGCACTATTTGGTCCGGTTAAATCGAACTCTGGTCCGTTTGTAACTTTAGTGCAGTTCGATTGAGCAGGTGTGAAAACAGTAATCGCACTCGGGTGCGGATCAAAAGAACTCTGGAGCGGTTCCCTTGTAGAACGTGATCCGGTCTCGATCGGATCCAGCTATTAAATATAAGACATTTATTTGAGCTAAACTGCTGATAAAGGAAGCACAGTTTAAACTGATATATTAGCTAGATAACACTAATTACCACAGCTGTGAACAAACACTGTGTCCATGCATGCGCCGTCTGCGCTGCGTTCACTGCTCACAGCCGCGTGACTCTGTTTATTATGTATAAATCTGCGCTGCCCGTAGAAACACTGTGTTTGAAAGTGCAGCGTTTCAGCGTTCAGTGTTAAAGCACAGATATTTGCGCTGGAACACAAAATCTTCTCACTGTATTTACTTTTTTCGTACATTTATATTTAACGTACTCCCGTGTCAGACAGCTCTGACCAATCAGAGGACACAGGCTGCCCGCGTGGTTTATTGATGCGCATTTTGGTGCGTTTACATTTATGCCTATGTGAAACCAGACCGAACAGAGCGAGAAAACGCTCCAAGTAAACGAACTCATTAACTGATTCGGACCAGAGAAACGAACTACAGGTGTGAAAACGCCCTTAGTGTTTAAAACGAAGCGAGTGAGAACAGCGCTTTGATGGTAGCGCGTCAACTGCAACCAGAAAGCTCGACATGTGTTTCTCAGATTAGAGATTCAAATAAACTAAACCACAAGTCCTTTCAGACCCAGACTGGACGCTGTGGGTGTGTATGTTTGGGTTACATAAACTCCTGTGTTAAAGAGAGTGTGTGTCTGTGTGTGGTTTGGGTTCAGGCATGGAGGAGAGGCATCAGAGGCTCGTCGGTCAGTAGTTCATCCAGTGTTTGTGTGTGTGTGTGTGTCTGCTGTGTGTGTGCGACTGCTGATTTGTGTATAGTTGGGGGGGATGAGAGCCTAAAGAAATCAGAGAATCAGTGGTCAGTAGGCAAAAGTGTGTGCTTTGTATGTGTATGTGTGTATGTGTGTGTGTGTGTGTATATATTAGACACTGAGCTCAGAGAGGATGTGGGTCAGCACAACTCAAAACCAGCTGCAGGTTTAAGCTGGATTTACCCCCCCCCCCTCCCCTCCTCCTGACCCCCCGCCACAAAGTCTCTCACACACACACACACACACACAAACAAAATGTTTGCATGTGCTTTTATATATTCACATACACACAAACATGTACAAAAGTATTATCCACAGCTCATCCACTGCTTCTCCTGCAACCTACAGCATTAATAAGAGTTCCTCTTCTTCTTCTTTTATTGGAGTAACTGTCTCTACTCTAGTCTCTACTGTCAATGGAAGGCTTCTACTAGATATTTTTGGAGCGCTGCTGTGAGGATTGGATTGCATTCAGCCACAATGCAATGAGCGGCGTTTGTTAGCTTAGCAAGTTCAGGATGTTGGATGATCACCACTCCACCTTATCACTTATCACATCTTTTCTCAGCAATAAGTGAATTTTAACTTGGCTGAATCAGAAGCTGCATTCATTAGAAAGGGGTGCATTAACATATGGCTCTAAAATAATATCACGATATTTCAGGGTATTTTTGCAATAACGATATACTTGGCAATATAGGAAAACAGAAAAATAATTAACTTATTTCAGGAATATAGTATAATAGTATAACAGTATAATCATAATATGGCAAAATAAATAATATAGCATAAAATAATATAATGTAGCAAAAAATACTGAAGAATATTTAGTGCATGCATATAAACTGCAAACTAAAACAATTATACAATAAATACACCTAAAGCTTCACAGTAAATAATAGACTACTTTTAAGACAGACCATCCCTATTATCACGATATGGATTTTTAATATCTTGATATTTCTGTGTCAGGATATATTGTATACGATATAAAATTGCCCACCCCTAATATATATATATAGCTTAAGACAACTTGAAAATTACAAGTTTCTTTGATTTTACCAAATTGAAAGCCTCTGGAATATAATCAAGAGGAAGATGGATGATCACAAACCATCAAACCAAACCAAACTGAACTGCTTGAATGTTTGCACCAGGAGTAAAGCAGCATTAAGTTATCCAAAAGCAGTGTGTAAGACTGGTGGAGGAGAACATGATGCCAAGATGCATAATGAAAACTGTGATTAAAAACCAGAGTTATTCCACCAAATATTGATTTCTGAACTCTTAAAACTTTACAAATATGAACTTTTTCATTTTCTTTGTATTATTTGAGGTCTGAAAGCTCTGCATCTTTTTTGTTATTTCAGTCATTTCTCATTTCTGCAAATAAATAAATGTTCTAAATGACAATATTTGTATTTAAAATTTGGGAGAAATGTTGTTCGTAGTTTATAGAATAAAACAACAATGTTCATTTTACTCAAACATAAACCTATAAATAGCCAAATTTAGAGAAACTGATTCTTATTTTTTTCAGAGCTGTATATAAACTGTCTTTTTCTCAAAAACACACAGTCCTCACATAAACCTCTCTGTTTTCAATGTGTGACACACACACACACACACTCTCTCACTCTCTTGTCTCTTATCATCGTCCTCCTTTCCCTCAAACACACGTAACCATATCATCCTCTTTATTCTCTCTGCTGTTCAGGAGATGAAACGCTGGTTGTGAAAATCTACATTTTCTGCAGCCTCCAGACTCTCGCCAGTGTGTGTGTGTGTGTCACTGTGTGTGTGTGTGTTACTGAGCTACAGATCATATCTGCTGTTGAGTACAGCGTGATGATGGCTGTCTATCTGGGCTAATATGGTATTTTTGTGTTTAATTATTTATTCGGTAACAGTTTGAAAGCTTCCTTTAAGTAAACTGTGGGAACACTGTGTTGTGAAACCAACACTGAGACCCAGACAGTATTTCCTACCATCTAAGCGTACTTACTGCCTCTAACATCATTAATTTATGAAAAAAGAAAAAAAAAAACAGCTGACTGGAATGTACAGCACTGTGAGACAATCAGAAATCACCTTTCATTTATTTATTGGTTGTTTAACTGAAAGTCACAAAGTTACAAAACGGGTATTTAAAAAAACTGTCCAGGAAAAAACTTTTACTATATTTTAGAGCACTGCTGTGAGGATTTGATTGCATTCAATTATAAAAGCATTCGTTAGTGCTGTCAGGATGATGAAATGTTGGAGGATCACCATCAAACCTCATCTCCAACTCCCTAACAACTCATCCCATCCAAAAGTACTGGATGGAACTCATCACAACATCTTTCTGGATAAAACAGATCTTCCACTGCTTAACAGCTCAATGCTGGAGGGATGGTGGTGTAAGAGGCGGGGTCTTTATACCCCTTGTATTAGGCCATAACAAGATTAGCGGAAGCTACAGTAGGTCACATATGAGTTAAATTTACACAGAGAATGGAAGTCAGTCTTTTGAAAATTTAACAAATTCTTATCAAATATCAGCTCAGCTAACGTTACTATCATTCTAGCCCTGTACAGCTTGTACAACAACAGAGACTGAGATAGATTATGTTGAATGCTTTACTGACTGTACTTTATGCAAGTAGAGTAAACAGTGCATTTAAAAAACGAATTATACTGTATTTTATAATAAATTTGATATTTCCTATTTTTAATACAGTAATTTTCACACTATAAGCTGATCTTAAAATTGTCAGTGCGTCTTAAAATACGCCTTATAATGCGCCTTATGTATTAATTCTACCAGTCAGGTACTAAAGAGCAGTAAAGTCACTCTGCTGAAGTACAGAGTTATACAGGAGTTTCAGTGAAGTTTCTGAGCACCGAGACTGAAGCAGTATTAGCCTTTGCCTCTAGCAGCACTAAGTGCTAGCTCGTTCGCTGTTCAGAGGTGGGTAATATTTTGGCTTGTTGCCTGCTGTTAACCCCGGCTACCTCTGCTGGAGCAGTGCTGAGTGCTAGCTCTTTCTCCATTCTAAAACACTCAGGGTTCCTCAGTGTAGCGCTGTCGGACTAGGGCTAACAGTGACAAGCGCTAACTGTTAGTTGCTAATGCTAACCCAGCCTTAGTGGAAATCTGGAAACCTAAGCTTACTGTAAATAAATGGACGCGCTTTACTCACCCAAATAAACAGTTTTCAGGAGCGAAATATGTGTAGATTAACATCCAGCGCTCGTTTGACTTTAAAAGAAAAGATAATTACTTTTTTGTTTACTTAGCTTAGCTTTACTTAACTTAGTTACCCATGCCAACCCCAACCACCCAGTGGCAAGACCTGCTTAATTAGAAGGGAAACAGGGCAACACCACTGTTCCTTACTAGTGTCACATAATGCACCTTATGTATTAAAATGTACCAGTAAAATTTACATGCATTTGCTGGCAAACATAATTCTGCAAAAACACTAATGGATCATGTTTATCTGCTCCAGGGAGTTCTATTCTACTGGCAATACATATCTGCAGGAACTAGATGGACAAGCAATGTGTGTCCTCTTGCACATACGTGTCAGCAATTGGTGCAATTTAAAAGTAGCTGAATGCAGAGTTCATTAGAACTAGTTTTCCAGACAAGAGTTAAGCCTTAAGTCTTTTCCATTGACAGGAAAATCTAGTCTACCACCAGGTTTAATCCCTTTCCGGGAAATCAACCCATACAGCATCATAATATGCAACATAGGCTGTGATATGTAATAATATAATATCTTTCTGCATACGGCCCACTTTTACCTTGGGTCTTGCCCTTCCTTGTATAAGTGGATTATCCTGACCTAATCTCGTCAGAATCATCTGAAGCCTGAAAACTGAAAACTGAAAACGTCATATCTGTTTTAACTTGAAATTCAATAAACAAAATACAGTATTGTACTGTACGTCATTAGCAGCGTGATTCAGACTGTTTTTAAATAGCTGTTTAAATCTAAAGTAAATCTTAAACAAATAGTAGATTTCCTCTCTCGAAATGTGCTTTCTCTCTTTGGATCTCATTTACAATGCAGTGGAAGGTTCCGTTTGTGCAAGATAAGCAGAATGAAACAAAACATTCTTATTAAAACAAGCTATGCCAGGTCTGTGTGCTATTCTGTTAGCATAGCAGCAATCAAAAACACAAGTTTAGTTTTAGAACAACTACAAATGTAAACTTGTATCTCACTGGAGAACATTGATATACACTCATTGTTCAGAACATAGCTGCACCCAGAAGGAATCAACCAACAGGAATGAAACTTTGTGGGACGTTGGGTTATGGGCTGATGGTATGTTATGTTATAGTTTCATTATTGCTCTTCATTACAGGCACTATGTCAATCCAGTGCTATATTTAATGCAGCCCTGCAGCTAAAGCAAATCGATTAACAACTAATCAATTAAATTCATTACAATCTACTATTATTAAAATAGTTAATCGATTAGTTAGGTCTATGTTATTATTATACACATAAGTACAGTTGCTATCTCTATAGTGGGGAAGTAAGCCAAGTTTGTAGTAAGTTAATTCTGTTTTTCTCTCACTCAGTGTTACCAGAGCCTGCTAGAGCAGTTAAACAAGATATGTCTCATTCTTAGTAAATTTATCTATCTAGCAATAGAGTTTTCACTTCCACCTTAAATTCCACCTTAAATGTAGCAGCTCCAAAGCAAGCTGTAGTTTTTCTTTTCAGTCAATGTTACCAGAACCTATTAGTTAGCAAATTTTCCATTCCACCTTAAATGTGGTGGCACTTACATTCTTTTTTGATTCTGACGTTGGCGTGTTGGAGTGTTTGAGAATCACAGCAGAGTGTATGTTTACTAGATCAAATTTAGATTTTTTCTTTTAATCCGATTAATAATCGACTAATCGACAGATCAATCGATTAGAAATATAATCGTCAGTTGCAGCCCTACCTGCAACCAGTGGCCCAGAGTTCACACTTTTTGAACAGTGCACTATTCCTACAGGACAATGCTCGTCCACATACTGCTGCCGTCTCAAGGTCTTGCCTTAAAGACAAAAATACCACGCCATCATAGCCATCAGCATCACCAGACCTTCTAAGTTAGCATAACTTAGAACATCAAGTTATTCAACTAAATGGGAAGTTGATTTAACTTTTATATTCTTGTTATACAGTAAGACCGGATAAGTTGAGTTTACTTAACTTTTTTAAAGTAGCCGATTTGCTCAATTGTTTTTAGTATTTTTTGAGTATTTACTTAAAATATTTGAGTAAATGGTTGCCTTAAAAAAGTTAAGTAATGTGGAATGAAAACTTGAGTTAGCATAACTTAAAACATCAAGTTATTACAACTAAAGGGGAAGTTTATTTATTTGTAAGGTAGCCCAGGCGGAATCACTACACACTGATGGTGAGTGTTAGTCAGAAAGTGTTGGACACGCCCAGTATGCAAATAGATTGTGACAGAAGCCAATGACAAAGAAGCTGTTAATCACAGACCATTATAAGTTGGTTCAACTCAAAGATCTCAGTTTGAATAGTACAGTATATGTGCCCACAAATGTTCAACTAACTCAAAATAGTTGAGTATTGTTTAGAAATATCCAATTTTATGTAAAACAGACTTGAATCTTTTGAGTTTAAACAGCGTATGGGTTTACAGTGTGTGTGGGATTCTATTCCACTCCCCCTCGCAAAATCTGCAGGAACTGTGTGAATGTTCAAGCTGCATGGGATGGATTATAACAGGACACTATTATGTACAATATGTAGCTCCATAAATACGACCAAGTTGCCTTCTGAATAGCAATGCAATCAAACACTTCCTTCTGAATGCAACTATTTATCTGATAATGAGTGTATACCATTTTAATTAAAAACACTAAAAAAGCCTTTTCCAAGTGTATAAACTATCTACACGCTCAAGGGCATCACTGGAGTCACAGAAACAGCTCATGGCGTGCAGCTTCGCAGCAGAGGTCCAGCTGCACGGCTTCTCATACTGTGGCGTGTGGATTAGCACTGGCTCCAGCAGCTGGAGCTGAATCTGTGTCAGCGCTTACCTTACACGCCTGTGACATGAGCCCACCGACCCTGATCCATCCCCCCCTACGGCCGCACAACCCGGCCAGAAACCCGTGCCTTCATCCCGCTGTCTCGCCCTGACCCAACTAATGGGCCTAATGGCTCCCGCCGGATCTATCCGGTGCCATACACATTCCTGCTAGCAGCTCTTTAGCATCGGATTTGGCCCTCATTAAAATCCCCTCCATGCCCAGCTGGCCACTCATGCTCACCCTGCGAAGAGTGAGAGCCTTTTAAAAAGCGATGCTACGGTACTTTAGATGCCGCCGTAGGATGGGTAACCAGATCTGACTTCAAAACTGTGAAGCAAAGCTGGACAATGTGCCAAAGTTCCAGCATGGAGAATCTCAGAATGCAGAACATCAGTGATGAAAGTCCTGCAGATTTTCTAGGAACCATTTAACACTGAGAATTTCCCACTTTACCACATCTCAAATGTGGATTCAGACCCTGTTTTCAGACCCACTGACTGAAGTGGGAATGCCACTTTGGACCACGAAACTCAATGACCCCGTTTACACCCAGTCACTTCACTTCATTCTGGAAGTGGTCTTTAAAAGTTTAAGGTCAACTGTAGTCACATCGTCAACACCACTTATTTAGTTTGTGGCGTTTAAGCGATCCCTGATACAGGTTAACATCCCCATAATGTGCCCACATAATATGTTCCACACCATGACACCACCACCACAACCAACCTGGACTGCTGACTCATTGGCACAATGGCTCACAAGGCACATTGGCTTGAATTTAGGGTGTGGGATTCATGCTGTGTCCTAAAATTCTATGAAATCAAGAGAAATCCAAGAAGACAGCATAAATAATACCAGGTTCAAAACCACTGAGAGCACATTTAATCACAATTCTACTTCTTTTCTTTGATATGAAGATTACCTGAAGCTGCTGTCCTAAATCTGCATGAATTAAAGCAATGCCCTGCTGCCACACAATTGGATTAATTGATAATTGCATGGATATTTTAGTGCAGTATCTCAGATTATACATAATTATGTAAACATAGTTAGTTAGAATTGAGGGTAACTTGCATTTTTAGAGACAGAATATACATTTAAAGGTTATAAACTATTCCCTATAGGCCATTCTTGGAAGACAAGTCATGGAAGATTTCTAGGAAGCCTATTACAGTTCTACATATTTCCCTGATCAAACTAACTTGTTGCTTCAATGCCAAGACAGTTCAAAGACAGGAATTGGTAACCCATTATGTGCAGAAACAAACAGAAGTGACTCACCGAAGGAAGCTTCAGGCACCTGGAAGACACCTCATACTCGATGTAGGCATCATAGGCATCATTGGTCCCAGTTCTTTTTCCTTCCTGCGTATAGCATAAAAGCTGAGCCTTCTTCAGCGCCTGGTTCAGGTCCTTCATGGAATAAACACACAGAGCCGAGCGTGACGTGGGTGTGGGGGTGGAAGCCTGCCCAACTGACATGGCTACAAAAAGGGCAGGCTCTCCTCGGTGGTTCCCCAGAGCAGCTGATTGGGCCAGGTTATACACCAGGTTGTTCCCTCCATTGCACTCCAGCGGGACCTCCACGTAAGAGTAGAAGCTGGGGTCTCCTGCACATAATCGTGAAACATACGTCCGGTACTCTCGGTTGCCCTCGACGTTGCGGCGTGAGAACAGGAAGTAGATGTGTTTGTCATGGTGTAGGGCCTTCACGAATTGGTTGTTGTATTCCGAGTAGCTGCCAACCACCAGCTTGCCCAGTTCCTCGTGGGAGAAGGCAGGGGCTGAGAGATGAGGTGCCAGGCGGCGCGCTGTGATTGGAGGAATCCCACCTGGCCCTTTGCTTGTGTACCCACGACCCACCAACATGAGCCCCACTCCTTTTTGTTCCACGATCACGCCCACAGTAGAGACGCGTGGATCATTAGCGGCAACATACTGCGTGTCCACAGGGTTGGCCGTCTGGTAGAGCACCTCCGAGACGTTCCTCAGGCTGCGCTTCTCGCAGATGCCCTGCAGGACAGTCCCGCAGACGATCAGGCTCCGGGGCCCACCGCCGGCATCCTGCTCCTCCAGCAGGAGAAGCTTGTTGGTGTTGTCTGTGTATTTGGCTTGGGTACAGTCCAGAGGGTCTATAGGAGGCAAACAGTCAGGGCTGTCCAACTTGGGCCCTGTTTTGCCCCATGAGAGTAGCTGGAGGTCTGGAGAGAGGTGATAGAGGGCATTGACGGCCCCCACGTAGATGCTGCTGGAGGTGGGGTCCAGCAGGAGGTGGTTGAGCCGGGAGTCATGGAGCGAAGTTGAAATCTGGGGACTGGAGGAGGAAGAGGTGCTCCGCAGGGAGTGGCCCAAGGCGAGGGGCAGTGGGGGCCACAGGAGAAGAAGCACTGGAGGCCACCACCAGAAGGTGCGGGGGAGCAGCAGGGGAGCAGCGGCTGGCATGGCACCCCCTTACCTGCTGTGGAGGAGAGGGAGAGGGTTAGGGTAGTTGAAGAAAGGAGGAGAGAGAGAAAGTGACAGAGAA
Organism: Astyanax mexicanus; assembly: GCF_023375975.1. NCBI lineage: Eukaryota > Metazoa > Chordata > Actinopteri > Characiformes > Acestrorhamphidae > Astyanax > Astyanax mexicanus. The sequence continues at coordinate 4,521,640 of NC_064419.1, read as the reverse complement.
AGAGAGAATGTGGCAATGAGAACGAAGGGTTATTAATGAAAAAAAAGAACAGAGACATATAGCAAAGTGTTAAATGTAGAGGGAGAAACAAGAAATGGAATCAGTGGGTGAAAAGAAAAGGATAATAATACAGTAAAAGGACAAGAGCAAATAACAGAGAGCAAGGGACGAGCGAGGGGGGTCACAATGTATGAAAGGAAGGAAGAGAGCGAAGGAAAGTACACAGGCAGGGGGAGAGCGGGGAGATAGCACAAAAGAGAAGAATGAGAGGGGGGTGGAAAGTTTGGTAGAGTATGAGAGGAAGGAAGAGTGTGGAATAAGGCAAGCAAGATAGTTGGACAGAAGCAGGAAAAGGGAACGAGTGAATCATAGACACAGAGAGAGAGAGAGAGAGGGAGAGAAAGAAAAAGAGAGGGAGAGAAAAGAGAAGACAAATGTTAGGTTAACACAAACTCAGCGGAGAAAGTAGCTGCAGCAGCAGCGCATCAGTGTGCAGCACAAAGCCTCGTCGGTTCAAACAGATCCTTCTGTTCTTCAAAGCCCTGCCACCTTCACAGGGGCAGCGGAGAACGCCTGGCTCCAGCCTGCCAGCGCCGCGTCCGCCTCAATCAAAGTGGTGCCTTTCACACGGAGAAATGCACAAACAACCGCGCTCCACTTCACTCAGATCCGCGGCGGCGCGGGAGCAGCGGCGCGGCCGATAAAGCACAGGCTACTTCAGGTATCATTAAACTCACAGCTGGGGGGGTTCGTCTCTGCTCTTCATGTTTAGGAAGAGAAAGAGAGGAGAATCAGGCTCTGACTCACTGCAGAGTCACCGCGTCCACCTCACCTGAGTGACACCATCATTCATCAGACCAGAAAAAGAGAGAAATGGATAGAAAAACAACAAAAGAAAGACAGAAACAAAGACAGAAACAAAGACAGAAAGAAAACAAGAGATAAGGACGGAACAAAAAAAGGATGTGAAAGAAGTGAATGAAGGAAAGAATCAAAAATCTTGTTGACCGATTCCAGCTCTTACACTGGAAAATGGGAGTATGGTATGAATGAAATACAGAAACGGTAGCGTTGACATAAAGTGATATAAAACTATCGCCACTATACTACTGTACTGTCTCTCATGAAGTGTTTCTAATCAATCTCTCTGAGCATCTGAGCCGGTCTCACCAGCCTAATCAGCAAATCCCTCATCAAACCAAAGAATAGCCAGCTAAACTGAAAAAGAAAGACTAAACAAAAACAGAACAAAAGACAAGGCAAAAAAACAAAGCACCAAACCAACAGAGATCTATACTATTTATTCCATCAAAGTGCAGAGTGGGCGGAGTCCACCTCACCTGAGGGACGCGAGAGTTGGCGTTTTGTGTGAAAGTGGTTTACCCTCTATCTTTCTTTAAACTATTTTTGGTAGGTACTTTTGACCACGTTATACTAGGAACTCTCCACAACACCTGGCATCTGCTGTTCTTCCTGGCTTGAAGGCAAGGCATTTCCAGGCATTCCAGTAGTGCTAATAAACCTGATAAACATGGAGGTTCGTCAGACACGCTCCTAAAAGGAAACACTCAAGGTCCGGCCTGAACAAAGAAACCAGGCATGCTCTTGGATGTTTTTGGATGCTGATATAATGTCCATGGTACAAACCGGAATTTGGAATTTGGATGCTGCACTCCTCAGAGAATCCTTAATGTCAAAGAGAGAATGAAGGACAGAGATCTACACATCTATACTATTCATCCTATCAGAGTGCAGAGTGGGTGGAGTCCACCTCACCTGAGAGACGCGAGAGCGAGGGTTTTGTGTGAAAGTGAGAGAGGGGAGAACGCTCTGATGTTAGTGATGATGGGAAGAAGTTAAGAAGCTGAATTATGCAGGACCCCTGTAGCTGCCGTTCGCTCAACACTTTTCTGATGAAGCGGTGAAATCGCTGTGTATTAGCTCCGGGCTCGCTCGCACATGCATGAATAAAATAAACCGCTTCAGAAGCGTGAAGCACCTGGACCGGTATCGTGCCGAGCTCAGAACCAGACAAAACTGAGATTACTGAATAGAGAGAAGCCCCCCGTTCTGCTTCTCCACCTATTGAGAGAATCAGGCCCTACTCTGGTGAGAACCATGACTAATTTGTGGCCAAAACGAAGAACATCATTTCATTCTGGAGGAGTGAAGAAAAGTATCAAAGGACACTGAGTAGATAAGTGAGCGAGGGAGTGGGAGAGTGAGTGAGGGAGAGACAGGGAAAGAGAAAGAGAGAGAGCGAAGGAAGAAGGGAGAGCAGTCATCTTTAATTCATCTGGCAGCAGCAGAGGCAGCAGCAGTAGAAGACTTGGGGGCCTGCTGCCGTTATATGAAAGATGAGAGAGTGAAGTTGCTGGGGTCGATCAGTATGCATAGCATTTTACCTCCTCATCTCCACAGACCAACATCTCCCCTTCTTCAAAGCTTCGGCGGAATGAAAGGACAGTTTGACACGCTACCGAGATTAGCCACTTCTTTTCAATTAGGCCCGGGTTCGCAAGGTTGCCTCGGCACCTTGTTTATGAGAAGTGAAGGCGGAACATCGTCTTTATCTCCTCGCCTCGGTCTCCCTGTGGCAAACACTGGAGTTAGCCGCATTAATGAACACGATCAAAAGGAGCGCCGCCTGAAGAGGCTACGCGCTAACCCGTAACGACACTAACCTCCAACACCAAGGTCTTTCGAAGGAGCGCTTTGCTCGACAACGCCAACGCCGCTAATGGCCAATGAAAGCCAGCATGGGCCAGCTAGAGGGAAGGAAGGTGCCCTTAAACTTATTGCTGCTGCTGGAAAAAATGTCTAACTCCCAAAAAGGCAACTTTACAGAAGAGAAAAAACTGTCAGTTTTTGAGACAGTTTGAGGCATTCCTATTTGTGCTGTCACATGATAGCATGGAAAGGACAGCCAGATTCAAATTACCATTAATCAAAAAGGGAAAAACTTACATATGCAGAGCAATATGGAAAAAGTAAGATCCTACATTTTTTGTTTAAGCTCCTTTGAGATTTTTCAGCCCTTTGCTTGGCTGTAGTCATTTTTCCCAGGATAAGAAGTTGTTTGGTGTGTGCGTTCACTATGGACCTCTACCTCACTCTGTCTGCTTCTACCTTTCTGCACCTCCCTTTTCCTTCCTGTGCCTCATTTTACCTCTCTGTACATTGATCTAATGATCCCTATCTGCCTGCACCTCACTCTACCTCTCTCTATCCCCCTGTACCTCACTCTGCCTTCATGTACCTTGCCCTACCTCCATGTACCTTGTCTACCTTATGTATCTCCCTCTACCTTACTTTTCCCTTACTGTACCTTGTTTTATCTCCCTGTACATTTGTCTACCTCCCTGTACCTCCCTCTGCCTTTCTCAACCTCAATCTACCTTCCTCTACCTCACATTTTTCAAGGCCCTAATAGTGGCAGCTTGGCAAACCTGAGAGGTATCAACCCCACTACCTTGTGATCAACAACCCAGTGCTCCAACCAGCAAAGGACTAAAGCAAACAAGAGTGTAACAAGGGGAATTAACCTTTACACTAGTGGAAAAATGGTCAAGAATATGAAAAAGAGCTCCAGACGATTGGGTCAGGACATCTTCAAAACATCAGGCAGGTTTTTTAGGGTGTGTCTGGTGTGCAATGGTCAGTTCTCACCAAAAGTACTCCAAAGAAGAACAACCAGTAAACCATGGAAGGGATTATAGGCAGCCAAACGAAGCCGCACCTCAACTTAACGGGCTTAATCATGGTACCAAATACCACATAACACTTTCTTGTAGAGTTCTTGTGGAGTTTGTGCCTGAATGGACCGGATTTGTGGACCTAATCAACGTAAGCAGGTGGAAGCACCTAGAAATGTGTGGATCACTGCACATCAATTAGTGAACAATGGCTGGCAAGAGATTGTGTTGATTGTTGTAATATATAAAACGACTCAGGCAAATGCACCCTTTTTAGGAAAATGTTTAAAATGTTTAAAACCAATAATTAAAAATCAATTTTGTGTTTTTGAAAAATGACTCAACACTGATATTTTCTTACACTCCTAGCAAAGTACTGCACTCGTTCAACATTAAGGGCCTTGCACCACTCCCATCATTTATGAAGTGACCCCTGAAGATGCCCTAATGTCTCTGGCACCAGCCCCAAGCAGGGCCTGCATGGATTACTTTAATGAGACTCAGGTGCCCATGGCCTTTTCCTGGTTTACCAGCTGTCTTTCCTTGGAGCAATTTTTGGTAGGTACTTCTGACCACGGTATACTAGGAACTCTCCACAACACCTGGGGTCTGCTGTTCTTCCTGGCTTGAAGGCAAGGCATCCCCAGGCATTCCAGTAGTGCTAATAAACCTGATAAGTATGGAGGTGCGCCAGACACGCTCCTAAAGGGAAACACTCAAGGTCAGGCCTGAACAAAGGAACCAGGCATGTTCTTGGATGTTTCTGGATGCTGATATAATGTCCGTGGTACAAACCGGAATTTGGATGCTACACTCCTCAAGAGAATCCTTAATACACAAAAGGCAAAACCGCAGCTACAGCAGGCGAGAGCGGGCGAGAGCAGACGAGAGCCTTCCAGCCTGGCGAATGAATTAAAAACTGGAACGAGGGGGAAAAAATGGGTGTGTCGCTTTCAACATCCTCCCAGAAATCAGTCAGGAGACACACACACACACATACACACACACACACAGACCAGCCAGAGGATGTCTGCTGGATCCGCATATATGTGTGCGTGGTTCATGTGTGTGCGCCGCTCCAACCCAGGGAGGAAACGGTACCGAACAAAAGGCTGATAAAATAGAGAGCAGGGGGTCTCTCGCGCTGTCAAAACAGCCAATTTCACAGCTCGAAATTTGGGACGAGCATTTTCTGCAGTATCAGCATTCAACCGTCTCTCTCTTTTTCTTAAATGGTAATAACCGTTCCAGGGCATGCGAGAGAAAGAGAGGAAAAAGCACACACACACACTCACACACATCCACTCGCACACTCTCGCACACACTCACTCTGTGGTGAGTGACAGAGCGAAGCTTGCTGTCTTTGTGCAGTGAACAGAAAGACGGGGTGGGGGGGTTTATTATATATTGGAGACAAGCTCTTCCTTACACTCCGAAATGAGGCGTGTTGTTTGATGGGCGGAAAGTAAATGGGGGTTGATTTTTGTCTCAGTGAGATGAGCTGCTTGGATTGAACCAGACAAATGAGGAGTGCATACGTGAGGGTGGGCGATCTAGTGCAAATAAAAGACTGAAATACTTCAGTAAAATACACCAATATCTCAAGGATAAAAGTTTGCAAATGGTGATGTCCCGTGTACATACTGAGTAGGGCTAGGCAAGATTTTGATATTGATGTTCATTGCAATAGAAAACATTTCAGCAGAGTTTTGTGGGCGGGGATAAACTGCTGTAGGCTAAATCAGTGAATGCATATAAACATGCTGGTATTTGTGACAATTTAGGTGGTATTATCCAATACTATATGGTATGGTATTCAATTCTGGGGGTTCAGTCCAACTGCTGAAACAACAGGGGGCTAAGCACGCCCACTATGGTCAGAAGATTGCTGGTTCGAATCCTGTTTATGTAGCTTGGCATCAGCTGCCAGATTGATGTCCACACAAATTCAGATATTTGGGCACACGAAAACGACAATTTTTGGTCACGAAAAACTGAGATTTCGAAAATACCTTGGAAGGTGGAGATTTTTGAAAACTCAGTATTGAAAACTACTTTTTGTTTACATTAGCTTAACCTGTTCATAATGAGCCTGAATCTTGGACAGCGCCTGAATAAGTTACGTTCTCTCTGTGATTTGTGGATTATTAACATGCTTACTTCTTAGTTTAATGTTACTCTCACCTTAGCTAACACAGCGGAGGCACCAAAATGAGCTGCGTGCAGTTTTTCTGATCCTACTCTCCGGAGGTACACCCTTACTGCAAAAGGAGATTCTGGACCAGGCCTGGACGAACAAGTACCTGGTGTGACAGTTTTGAAAAAGAAGTAGCTAGTTGTTGGTGAGGAGCAGCAAAAATACTTACGAATTTCTAGAGCAGCGGTCAGCATTTAAGTTTTTTTTGGCGGTCTACAAACAGCCCAGAGGGTTGTTGAACCCAATTGCAGAACAGTTGATCTCAAAGCAGGTAAACCCAAGAAGAAAGGGAAAAAAACAAATTAAATAAATAAGCACAGCGCTCCTCACGGTCATGCGGGATCAAACCCGTGTCTTCAGGGTCGTGGTCCAATACACTTTTGTTGCCCAAGCTATTGAATTGGGACACGGCCGGGAAAGAAAACGCCCTTATAAGAAGACAGGGACCCCAAAAAAACTCCTGTAGGTGGAACCTGTACGTATTCTAATATTTTTGTCCATATCGTGTATCTACTTCAATACTTCAGAAAGATGAAAAGCTGAAGGCTTTTATATAAAGCATTAACACACTTGCATTCAGAAACTGACCTCTGACTCGTCTGGGCACGCTCACTGCCCAGCTTCTCTCTCTCTCCCTCTCTCTCTCTCACTCTTTTACAACTAACTCTACCACTCTCTCTCTCTCTCTCTTTCTCTCACCCCGCTGCCCCCGCTTTTCTTTGTCACTCATTCGTAACTGCCTCTATTGGTCAGTGGTGTCGTTTAGCTCGCTGCACAGAACTGTCAAACGTTACACTCATTACCCTCAGAAACAGACTCCCTGACAATTACAGTGTGTGCGTACAAGTGTGTGTGTGTGTGTGTGTGTGTTTGCACATGTGTGTCCATTCTTCCTTTCAATGCTTCACCCAGACACAGAAGCATACAGATTGATACAAACACACACACACACACACACACGCATACATACCAGCACACACTCATACACACGCACATTCACACTTAAAGCCAGACAGACAGGCAGACAGACAGACATGCATGCAGTCACACACACAAAGCTGAAGGCCGTCACACAAAGCGGCAGCACCGCACTCTTTCAGGAGGAAATAAAGAGCGATGTGTCGGGGCAAGGATTGGAGAAAGGTGGGAGGTTCGGGTGGGCTGAGGGGGCTTCAGCACTCTGAGACGGCAAGACTGCTCCTGCTAATTATACTAATTAAATGACCAATATCCTGCAATTTCCCCGCTAATAATAGCTGCGTTTCTATTACCCAAAAACAGTCTTCCTGCATTTACGTCGTACAATTAAACAGACTGTTTTTGTGGGCGGGGTAAATCAGTAAATGCATGCAAACGGTTTGGCGTTTTTCAAACGAGCGAACATATATGATATTTCCATTTATATTTGCATAGGTTGTGAGTTGTGAGGTGATATCTTGTGAGTGAGGTGAGCTGAACACTGGCCACTGTGCTCATGGCAAGGCAATTTTTTTTAATTATTAGGTTGGAGGGAGGCATTACCACCCAAAGTAGACAGTGCAATGAGTGGTAATAATTGTGACCATTGGTATCTGGAGAGAACTACTGTCCATGAAAGCAGACAAGCAAATGTGGCAAAAATCACACACATATTCTGTAGGTATGTGCAGCACTCTTTAGCTTCCATGGGACATGGCAAAAGTCATGGGACATGACACAAGTTCCCATGTCCCATGACTCCATTTTTTTTGGTATGTCAGTGTTTGAGAGTCAGTGGGAACGAATGGGATGCTATTCTACATAAAGCAATTAAATCAGGTATATATATATATATATATATATATATATATATATATATATATATATGTTTTTTTTGTTTGTTTTTTTGTGTGGTGGTGGGGGGTGTAGAAAGCTACTAAAATAGGTTACAATCTGTTTTGGGGATCTAGAAAGCAATTTCAGCAAGAACCTTTTTTATGAGGATCTAAAAAACAACAATAGGGTATGCTCCTGAAAAACAACTCAAAATCTATTTTTCTGTTTTAGGGTTCCAGAATGCTCAACTCAAATGTGAAATCTTGTGTTTTTTGTCTGGTTTAAAAATCAAAAAGCTGTTTTATTTTATTTTCATCTGGGCATTAAAAACAAAATTAATTAAAAGGTATAATTTTGCATGCCAACTCAAAACACCTTCATGCACCCCTGTGCCAGAATGTGAGAGTGTGTGTGTGTGTGTTTCAGACAGAGAAACATGTTTTTTGGGGGCACAATGCCTGGTATGGAGAATGCTGTAGGAACCCCACCCAGATTGTCTGACTGAAGTCAATGAGGCGTTACTGTCAGGCTTCCCAGCGTCTACACTAAACCACAGCGCCGCACTGAAAACCAGTCTGTGTGTGTGTGTGTGTGTGTGTTTGTGTACACGCTATGGACACTAACAAGAGTTTTCCACTGAACTCTAATGGAAAAACACTGGTATTAGCATAAATTAGTAAAATGAGAGGATGTAAATGAGGCGGCGGTGTGCGGAGTTGATGGGGTGGAGAGTCATAAACGCAGTAAAGCGCAGAAAAGCAGCAAACAGCCCAGATTCACCCAACCCAGGGGTCTACACATCACACAGCTGCAGGAGCCACACACACACGCAGGCACAGGGGCCACGTAAAGCCGGAGTGTGTGTGTGAGTGTGTGTGTGTGTGTGTGTGTGTGTGTGTGTGATGTAGCAGGGATTTTATCCCATAATAAATTTACAAAAACAGCTGCAGATAAAGACAAAGCTTTCTAAACACCTGGCACGCCCAAACTCATACACCCCAACGCACACACTCACCAACACACCCCAATACACCACACACATACACCCCAACACACACACACCCTTACACACCACACACACTCACCAACACACCCCAATACACCACACACATACACCCCAACACACACCCGCACATACACACAGCCCAACACACCACCCAATACACCACTCGCACCCTTACACACCACACACACTCACCCCAACACACCATCCACATATACATGACAACACACACCCGCACATACACACAGCCCAACACACCACACAATATACCACACACACACCCCATACAGTCCACTTACACCCTAACACACCTAACGCACTCACCCCAACACACACACACACACACACACAATACACCACACACACACACCCCGACACACCACCCAATACACATACACTCACCAACACACACACACATACATACACCCCAACATGTACATGAACATAAAAAAAACACAACTGAATATACACACACCCCAAGAACACACTCACGCACCCCAGAACACAGAGAGGTAAAGAACGAGGGAAATAGATAAACTGATAAGAGAAAAGAGAGAGTTAATAAAGCGAGGGAGATACTGAGAGAATAAAAAAGAAAGAAAGAAAGAAAGAAAGAAAGAGTGGGAGTGAGAAGAGGGGGGATGAGTAAAAGAGAGAGAAGGAAGGAAGAGAGGGACAGTAGAGTGTAGAGAGAGAGAGAGAGAGAGAGAGAGAGAGAGAGAGGATGGTAGACAGAGAGCAAGAGAGACTGGGATTTACAAGTCTCTTTGATGCCAAGTATGAGAGTGTCAGCACACCAACTGTGTGTGTGTGTGTGTGTGTGTGTGTGTGTGTGTGCGCTCATGTGTGCGCCAGTGTGCATGTGTGTGTGTGCAGTGGTTTAATCACCACCTCTATGTGGTAGGAGGGGGACGGGTGGGGGGGACAGATGGGAGGGGGGGCTCATTACCATACTCAACACGGAGCGGAGCGAATGGGGGGGCTGTGATGCTGTGGAAAGTATAGAGAAACAGAGGGAAGAGCTCTCGGAGAAAAGTGGGAAAACAGAGAAGTGGGGAAAAAGGTGTGTGTTTCTAAGTTTGTGTGAGAAAGAAAGAGAGAGAGAGAGAGAAAGGGGGAGAGAAAAAGAGAGAGAGAGAAGAACAGAGGCAGGAAAGAAGGCAGAGATATAAAACAGTGTGATTAACAAAGTCACCTGCTGAATATTTCATCAGCACTCAACACACAGTCTCACTGCAGCTCTCTCGCACCTCTCTCTCTCTCTCTCTCGCTCTCTCTCTTATTTACTCCCTCTTCTGCCCGAACTCCACTCCTACTGCCCCACGTGCTCCAATCTGCCCCTTTCATCCTTCCTCCTCATCCCTCGTTCACGTCTTCCAACTGAGGCTATGAATATTTCTTTGCATATTTCACACACGCGGGAACATCTGATATCATCAAGCCCTTGGTACGAGGCACGTGTGTGTGTGTGTGTGTGTGTGTGTGTGTGTGTGTGTGTGTGTGTGTGTGTGCGTGTGTGTGCGTGTGTGTGCTTGTAATAGACTCAGCAGACTTTAGACTTCAGATTGGGCTGAACAACACTGACGTACGTATTCTTTAATCCCAATAAAACAAGAATCCAAACAAATGAGTATTTTTAAAACGACTGTATTTCTATTTTACTGTAGGGATATAGAATCCAACTATAACAGCTATCTGTTCTTTTAGGGAAATAGGAAGTACCTAAATGTATGGAATAAAAGACTTATTTTTACATTTGGGAGCCAGAAAGCAAAATAATAGTTGTATTTTTGTTCTGGTGGGGTTTAGAAATCAAATTAAACTTAAAAAAAACTCAAATAAGTACATTTCTGTTTTTTGGATCTAAAAACAACAAAAAGCTGATGTCTTTGTTCTCTGGGCTCTAAAAATCTAACAAAACAGGTGTGAATCTATTTGAGTTTTTTTGGAACCAGCACACAAACAAAGTAGCGGTATCTTTTGTTTTAGATTTATTTTTTTTGAGAGTTCTTCAAGCAACTTAAACCAAGCATACTAGGTGTAGGTTTGTTTGTGGAATTAAAAAGCTATTATAATGTGTGTATTTTTGCTGTGGGGATCTTTGGGGTTTGAGAGAACAAGAAAAACCTGTATTTTTTGTTGCCTATAACTAAAAAGGGTGTATTTCTGATGATGGGTGTTTTAGAAAGCAAGCAAAATAACTGTACTTCTTGTAAGGAGGCTCTAGAAAGGATGTACCATAGTGCTTTTCCACCAAAAGTGAACAGAAGTGGTCAGGGTTTGAGCCGAAGAACCTAGTATTCATTGTTTCCCGGTGTGAGTGAATGCTCCTGGTTCTGGAACCTACTTTTGCTGGTGGAAACACAGTGAATGGTTCAAAATTAGGTACACGAACCAGAACGGTGCCGGTTCCATGTCAGTGAAAACGTGCTTAGATTGGTGTGTTGTACTGGTGTTGTAAAGCAGCCAATCAGCTTTAATTTACTTTACTGCACATGTATTTTTAGCTTTATCATGCATTTCAGAACATTTCAGAACTCAAAAATAGATGCATTTCTAGTTTTATGGGTGTTGGAAGCAAATAAAGTCACTGTATTCTGTTTATCAGGACCCAGAAAGCAACTGCCGCAGCTTTGTTTTGGGGATTTATAAAGCAACTTAAAAGAGTTTGTGTTCGAGTTTTTTTAGATCCGGTGAGCCACAAAAGCCGTATCTGTATTTTTGTTTTGTGAATCCAACTGAGGGCATGAATATTTCCTTGCATGTTTACATGTGGAAGAGTATCTGATCTCATCAAGGCGTTGGCACCGAGCTTGTGTGTGTGTGTGTGTGTGTGTGTGTGTGTGTGTGTGTGTGTGTGTGTGTGTGTGTGAATGTGTGTGTGTATTTTTGTGTGTGAGTGCGGGTTGGCAGGGCACTGTGAGAGCTGCTGTACCCCTGGAGGGATTTACAGTCAAAAAAAGGAAAGAAAAGACAAAAGCTAGTTTCAGCACAGTCAACCAATCACGGCCCTCTCTGGCTAATTATCACCTCTCAGAGTAAACAAATATGATGATGACATCTCGTTCTGATGCTAATGACCCTTAATGGCCACTCTGGGAGTCGGGACGGCGGTGTAATAACTGCGTGCGATAAGGAAGAGATTGGAATTTTGCTGTAAAATGAGAAAGAGATGTTTAACATTTAACGGCAATAACATACCACACTTAATCTTGATTAGGTGAAAGCTGCCAGGCAGATTTCTCGGCAGCTCCGAGCGGCGGGTGCGGCGGGTCAGGCGGGCCCGCTGCATCTATATTCATAAAAGCCTGCGGAGTGTGAGCTGTCACACTCTCTGCATTTTAAAAAACAGCTCCGGAGTCATCCTGCCGTATGATTATGATTATTAGGTATCACCTTGGCTCTCGTTTTCACACTGGCACCCGCTTCTTTACTCTGTCTATCTCGCTCTCCATCTCTCACTCTCTCTCTTTCTCTCTCGCTCACTCACACACACGTAAACATGGCACGCCCGAGCTTTCATCACCACCTTGTCAAGCATCTGTGCATGGCAAAGCAACGTTAATTATTTGATGGGGGCTGATAAACAAACTGCTCCACTGTGAGCTGAAACCCGGAGAACGGAGAGAGAGAGAGAGAGAGAGAGAGAGAGAGGGAGAGAGAAAGAGTGCAGAAGTGATTATTATGAGCTTGTTCTTACATTACAAACTCACCACCGCCTATATATATATATATATATATATATATATATATATATATATATATATATATACACACACACACACACTATAAACTATATATCTATCCCGGTTTAATGTTTTATAAACATTACATTACCGTATCCAACTTCCCCTGGATTCTATTAACCCACTCGATTCTAGTCTTGAGCTAATATGATTTTAGTTTGGGTTATCTAGAAAAGAACTAAAACCATTGTGTTTTTAGGGGGCAAGAAATGAGCTAAAGCAGGTGTGTTTTTGTTTTGAGAAATACTAAAACATGTAGCTAAAACTGCCATATTTTTTGTTTATTAAACACAAAACTACAAAACATGGTCTGCAGTGTTTGCTGTTTTAAACGGATAGCGATGTTTGTTAGCTCTGTATGGGCTAAAAGATGCACTTCTTACAGGGGTATCCGGTGAGTCCTGTTTCGTTCCATATTTCCTCCATGAGATGTGCTACTCCTACATGTGCTACAAATATGAGTTTGTGTCAGATACTTCAACAACAACAAAAAAAGTCTTCACATTGCACAAAGTATGCCAAACCAGGTTGAACTTTGTCTATAGTAGGCAGTAGTGCGGCATAGGTGTGGTTATGGGCATGAAAACACTCTGCTCAGCGGCAGTGGCAAACTACTCTAGCCCTGGGTTGGTGTACATCGGTACAGCTCCTGTTTGCCATGTAAAAACGCATTGACAGGACCGAGCCAAGACTCCTGTTAAAGAGCATCTGCTGACGTACAGTAGCACAAGACTTCTGTCTAGGGGTTAAATAAGATACTATCTTCGACTGAACAGTCCCTACAATTAGCCTCACACAAAGCTGCTGTAATCCTTGACTCCAAAACATGATCGAATCAAACCCTGATTGATGAAACATGTCTGGAGTAAGAAGTTAAATACAGGAACTAGTGTATAATTCTGTTCATTAGTGCATATTTGTAGTATTTATCTGGGTAACATACCAACGTAAACTACACCTGCAGAATGCAGATCAGCTCAAATCTGCAGTACAGCAGCTAGTCAGCTCAGATCAAGGTTAGGTTACGTTCTTTTCCACAAAAGAATCGCTGCTGAGTTGGTTTGAAACCAGACCGAGACCACCTTCTCTTTCTCGATTATTAAGATTAGAAAACTCTAAGAAAGATTAGAAAGCTGCTAAACCATCCACATGTTGTTTAAGGGCTCTACAGAAGAAAGGAAGACAGCTTTATTTATATCGGTTTTGAGATCCAGACACAAACATCTCGTTTAAGGATCCAGAAAGCAGGCGGAACATCTGTAGTTCTGTGTGTGCTGATCCAGAAAGCAGCTGAAACCGCTGCACTGTGGGCTGTGGCTGCAGGCTGTCTGGTAGGCATTGTTCACTGCTGCCTGTAATGGATGCTTTTATGTCTAAACAAGTAAAACAGCTGTACGGGTTTGTGTTGGCAGCAGGCTGAGGTTTGGAGCTGGTCTGAAACGGTGTTCGGGGCCGGGCGCTCCCCGCCGCGTTTATGAGCTGCTCGCTTTACGCGTCTGAGCGGCCCTTTGAAGACAGGGAGAGAAAGTGTAAATATGCAGAGGGAATGAAATTTTTCAAATTAAGAGAACAAAAGGAGCCGGGTGTGTGTGTGTGGTAGGGAATGGAAGAGGAGGTGTGTGTGTGTGTGTGTGTGTGTGTAGTGGATTGGGGGTGCATGGCTCGTGTGGAACAATAAAAAAGAGGGAATATCAACATAAGTATCAGCTACACCCACGTGAATCTGAGCGCAAAGTGAAAAATCCCAGCATTCCCGGGGATGGAGACGGGGCGGAGGGGAGGGGGCGTTTAGATGAGAGACAATGGAGTGATAACGAGACAGCGAGCCGGGAACCGTGTGTGTGTGTGTGTGTGTGCGGGTGTGTGTGACTGTACTCGCGTGGGTGAGAGAGAGGGGAATACTGTGTGTGGGCGAGGGCAAGAGAGTGAGACACAGAGAGAAAGAGAGAAATAGAGAGAAAAAGTATGTGTGAGTATCTGTGTTTGTATTTAGCTCTTTGCAAGGACCTAATGTCTTTATAATGATAGCAAAGTAAAAAAGAACACCAGAGATGGAAAGATCAAACTTCTGTGTATGGGTATCAGCCTTTTTTCAATCAAAATATGTGATCACAGATTGGACAATATTTCTCATATTTATCCAAATTTATTCTAAGTGCCAATCAGATTATAGTTGAAAGTTAAGGATTACAGCAACTTTGTGTGAGGCTCATTGTAGGAACTCCCTGCAGTTCCTTATTCAACTGTTGGCTTTGTTCTGTCCCATCAGTCTGATGTTTGTTTATAAATCTGACATATTTGAAGACTGTGTTAAACAAAGACGCCTTGTAGAGGAAGCAAACTAAAGACTTTTAACACCACTAACTGGATCGCCCTCTTGAGAGTGCATCTTCCATACTATATAGTGAGTAGTTATAAGCACAACAAGACAGCAGAGATAACAAATACCATTATCCACAAAAACCAAAGCCACACAAAGCAAATTATGCAGAACATATTCAACCACCACCATGTAAAGCTAAAGATAAACCCTCGTCTTCGATGTGTACTGAAGATTGGCCGATCTGTCTACCTACAGTCATATGAAAAAGTTTGGGCACCCCTATTAATCTTAATCATTTTTAGTTCTGAATATTTGGGTGTTTGCACCAAGAGTACAATGAGGCAGAGCAAAGAAGAGTGAGGTAAAGTGAGGTAGACCAAGAGTACAATTAGGCAGAGCAAAGAAGAGTGAGGTAGAGCAAAATTAGAATGAGGCAGAGCAAAGAAGAGTGAGGTGGAGTGAGGTAAGAGAGGTAGAGCAAGAGTAGAATGAGACAGAGCAAAGAAGAGTGAGGAAGAGTGAGGTAAAACTAGAGTAGAATAAGGAAGAGCAAAGAAGAGTGAGGTAAAGTGAGGTAGACCAAGAGTAGAATGAGACAGAGCAAAGAACAGTGATGTAAAAATAGAGTAGAATGAGGCAGAGCAAAGAAGAGTAAGGTAGAGCGAGATACAGTGAGGCGGCCTGAGGTAGAGAGAGGCAAAGCGAAGTAGTGTAAGCAAAGTAGAGATAGAGAGAAGTTGTGTGAGGTAGAGCGAAGTAGAGTTAGAGTGAGGTAGAGTGAGGTAGCATTCTGAGGTACAGCACATCATACCAACTACTTCTGATCATGGAAAAAATAAATGCAGCCAAACCAAGCACCAAAAATCTTTGATCGGCTTAAACGAATTTAAGCATTTTTAATGCATATTTATTGCATTGAATTTCTATATCGGAATATCCAACGGCATAAAAAATATCACATATTTTGTCCATATTGTGCACTCTGAGTAAGCGCATATGCTCAGACAGTTTGAGCTCAGGCAGGTCTGAGTCAGGCTCTACAGTGAATTGCTGCTCTGGCTGGGCTGTGCGAATGACAGGGCGGCCACACCTCCCCCGGGTCTAATACAATAACCAGCGGCGCTTATAGACACGCGCGCCGGGATACGCCACTGAATACATGTGCAATTAAATATCTGGTTATCCTCTGATTAGCTCCTAATGCATTCAGAGAAGAAGCGCCGTGCCCGACACATTACCGCTGCCCGTGGCTCCGCGCTGGCACCGGCTCAGAGTAATTGCAGTGTTGGGAGCGGCTGAGCTGATTGGCTGCACCTGCTTACAAATTCAACTTACTCATTAGTGCTGAACGATCAGGAAGGAACCGAACATTAATCAGAAATGATAATAATATCGCTCGCAATTAACAATACACATGTCCAAATGTTTGTGGACTCTCTCTTTGCAACAAATGCAATCACCTACTTTACTTGCACTCTTGACACAGATGTGCAAAAGCACACACACAGCTTGTCTAATCCCTGTAGAGGAGAACTGCCAATAGAATAGGTATCTATGGAAGCCCCCAAGCATTGAGCTGTGGAGCAGAGAAGGAAATGTGAAACTGGGTTCTCTGGAATGATGGAGCTCCACCCAGTTCTTCCTGGGATTTGGGGCTAGTTAGAGATGAGGTTACTAACATTCTGACCTTACTAATGCTCTCTTGTTGCTGAATGCAATCAAATCCAATCAAATAAGCTCTTTATTAAAAGACTATCTTGATTTAAAAAGAAACACTGGCAAACAAAAGTGTCCCAATACACTTTTTGTCTATGTTTGTGTTTATATTAAAGGGCCACATTCATACAGTTCTTTTGCACTGCAGTGCATTGTCCCTGTTTGACCTTAAAAGTGTTTTAGTGGGTTTATGTAACAGAACAGTCATAAGCTGTATTCCTATTCATGCAGGATTAAATTTACTTGCATATTTTTGGGGGTAATTTCTCCTTCACAGGAGTGAAGTGGAGAAATGATTTTTTTCGTTTGTTTGTTTTTCTGTCCAGATGTGTATATTTATCACCCTGCTCCTCCACTGAGAAAATTACAGGACAAATCTAGAAATTTGCTTAATCAGCTTTATTCATGCTTTTTGTGATCCAGATTTTTATTTTATTTTAATCAACCAGAAACCAACTGATATCTGTGTGCTTGTTGTTTTAGGAGTCCAGAAATTGACTTAAACAGCTGTAATTTTTTATATTTGAGATGCATAAATCAAGCCGGAATTTGCCTTAGAGGTGATGTAGAAATCAATATCATCAGCTTGACATTTGATATTGGTACCTAGAAAGCAACTAAAACCACTATATTTTTGCTTTTTGGTCCAGAAATCAACTAAAAGATCTGTGATGTTGCTATGCCTTGTTTCGGGAAGCCACCAGCGTAGATATGAAAATTCTCTTGTACTTGAATAAACAATTGTAAATTTGGTTTTATTGTGGCACTGACCCTTTAAAAGAATGGTTCATTGTTTTCTAACCTAATCATTAACCTACTGCACCTACATATGGTCAATTACCATAAACAATAAATCACACAAACAATGGAAATCCCAAAGCACCCGCCCACTGACTTACAGTATACAGTTAATGTCTCAGACTGTTTTTATTCAGGTCCAGATTTAGGAAAACATATTAAAGTCATTGTCTTTAGGAAATCAGCCATCACAGACCATATTGCTCCAACAAACATCTACCAACAGACACCTGCACATCTCAGTGTCATCTATATTATCTATTCATCACCTAATGCTGTCTCCACCATCTCCTCAGATCAGTTTATGTCCAGAAAGCTTATAAATCAGCTGTTCTGTAATGATGTTGATCTGATATAAAACACATTCAAATCACAAAGCCAAAACACTCACTGAGAGCCTCTCCAATTAGAGGCCTTTTCATGCCTTCTTTTCTAAAGTGGGAGACACACACACACACACACACACACACACATACACACACTGCTGAAGGGATGTTAGAGCTCAAAACATGGATGTCTCTGTTCAGAGGCCTCGTCCAGCTTCAGTGAGTCGGCTTTAGGAACGGCACACCTGAATGGGCAGAGCCAGGGGGACTCACAAAGGCTTCACACACACACACACACACCTAACTAACAAGCTGCCCTGGTCAAAGAGCCTAGAGGCACAAAAGAAACCTGGAAAGAAAGGACAAAGTCAGAGCAGGAAAGAAATAAAGAGATAATGAGAGTGAGAGAGGGAAAGAGAGAAAGAGAGAGTCAATGACAAAAGGACAGAGAGAAAGAGTGAAAGATAGAATGGAAGAGATGGAGAGAGAGAGAGAAAGATGAATGGAAAAAGGAAAGAGAGTGAGTGAAAGATGGACAAAGACAAATTAGATAAAAACTAGAGATCAAAGGTGGAACGAGGAAACAAATCGAGCAATAAAGAAATAAGAGAAATAAACATAATTAGAGAAGACAGTGAGGTTGAAATGAAGGAGAAATAATAAAAAAGCTGCAAGAAATGAGGAAAGAAAGCAAGAAAGGGGAGAAGAAGAGGCAAAGGTAGTAGAAAAATAAAAGAGAGAGTGAAAAGAGCATGTGTAAAGAAAGAGAGAGCAAGAAAGAGAAAGAGAAAGAAAAGAGTTACTAAGAAGAAAGAGGATAAGACAGAGGAAGAAAGAGAGGTGATGGAGATGGGTAGCAGAGTGAGGGAGAGAAACATTGAGATAAACAAAAAAACAACAAAAAGAGAAAAAAAATAAAGATGTAAACAGAGTGAAGGAAAAATACTGAGACAAAAAAAGAAAAAGAGGGAGAGGCTGAGAGACAAAAACAAAGTAGTAGAGAGAGAGTAACAGAGTACTGCAGAAAGAAAGATCAGAGAAGAGACATGGACAGAAACAGGAAAAGAAAAAAGAAAGAAAGAAAGAAAGAAAGAAAGAAAGAAAGAAAGAAAGAAAGAAAGAAAGATGAGAGACTGACATTAGGAAACAGCAGAAAGAAAAACTGAAGAGAACATTTGGAGATATTGTGCATAGGAGAAGAGGGCAGTAGAGAAATAGAGAGAAGACAGAGAGAGAAAGACTGAGAAAAAAAGAAAGAGGGAAAAAGGGGACAAAGAGGGGGGGTTATAGGGAGGCTGGTTGTACAAGAGATGGCATGCAGAGTTACTGACAAGAAAATGAGGATAAAGAGACAGAGGGAGAAAAGAGTGAGAAAGAGAGAGCGAAATAGGCAGATACAGAAAAAAAACGGAGAGAGAGAGAGAGAGAGAGCGCGATTGAGATACACAGAGAGAGACTGACACTATGACAGAAGGCATGCAGAGTACCTAACAAGAAAAGAGGGACAGAAAGAAAGAAAGAAAGAAAGAAAGAAAGAAAGAAAGAAAGAAAGAAAGAAGGAGAAGATTGAGGAGAGACCGACTATGAGAAATGCATTAAAACGCATAAAGCCACCGAAAAGAAAAGGAGGAAAAGAAGACAGACAGAGAAAGGAAAGAGAAAGAGAGAGAGACATGGTCAATAACAGGAAAAACGATTGAAAGAGAGATACAGAAAGACACTGACAGTATGACAGAAGGCATGTGGAGTACCTGACAAGAAAAGAGACACAGAAGGAGAAAAAGAGAAAAGTCAGGGAGAGTCATAGACAGAAATAAGGAAAAGAGAGAATAATGGACAAAAAGAAAGAAAGGAAGAAAGAAAGAAAGAAGAGGCAGAGAGAATGACAGTAGGAAACAGCAGAATGAAAGTGGAAAAGACTCGTTCTCTGCAGAGAGAACGACTATGGGAAAACGCATTTAAACGCATACAGTCAGTGGCAAAAAAGAAAGGGGAAAAGAGGACAGAGAGAGAGAGATAGAGAGAGAGAGAGAGAGAGAGAGAGAGAGAGAGAGAGAGAGAAAGAGAATGACAATAGGAGATAAGTCATGAAGAGTTACTAACAAGAAACAGGAAAGGGAGAGAGGGTGAAGTGAGAGAGGGAGAGAGAGAGAGAGAAAGAGAGAGAGAGAGAGAGAGAGAGAGATAGCATCTGCTCAGTTACTGATTAACCTCTGTCTGCGGTTGCGCGGAGCTGCGCTGCTCACGCGCAACTTGTTCGATTTTTATCGTAAACAAAGAGAAAAACACCAGCAATTCCTCTACACGCGCTCAACTTTACTCTATAACACCCCTAAAATACTCTATCAGCATCCAGAACAACACACACACTCACACACACTCTCTCTCTCTCACACACACACACAGAGCGCGAGCGTACGGCTTCCACTTACTTCAGTCCGCCGCGCCGAGTTTCATCCCCCTGTACCGGGAGACTTCTCCTGCTTTCAGAACCCAAACACTCAGCTAAAACCCACCCAACACCCCGCCACTACCCCACACACACCACACATCCCATGACAGAGCGCGAGAGTGTGTGTGTGAGTGTGTGAAAGCGTGTGAGAGTCTGTGGGTGTGAATGTGTGTCAGTCACCCTGCTGCTCGCGCTGGAAGCTCAGATTAGAGAGAGCGCCGCGAGCCGAGCCCTCGTGCGAGTGGGCGGGGCCTCTCCTTAACGGTCAAATTTCAGTGGAAGGGGGGTGTGGCCTGATTTGCATAAGGGAGGATTTAAAGTCCGAATTTTTACTTTAATAAAACAGCGACAAAACAAAACTAAATCAGTTACATTAAACATTTTATTTCTTTTTTTTTTTTTAAGTCGAAACAATTTTTTTAAGTTGTGTGCCCTGTTTAGAATGAATAGGGGCGGGATCTCATTTAAATATTCAAATATTTATGAACGTGAATTTGTGACACATAACTGACAAATCCTAACATCCTGGTAAAGGGTTTGTGTCTTATCTATATATTCAATACAATCAAATACAATACAATAACTGTAAATGGTACAAAACCCAGTGTACAAACGTTTGCCATGCAATGTTAATACACTTAAAAAACTGAAAGAAAAAAAAAAGTTTTGGTAAAAAAAAAATAAAAAAAAAAAAGTTAAAAAAAATTCTGTCACAGTACTCTCTACTGCAACACACAGCACATTCAGACATTCTTCAAAATAACTAGAGAGCAGTGAGTGCTGATCCTACACCTTCAAAAGACTCTTGGGAACTGAGTACAAACTGGTACAGAAAGAGTCAAGTCTGGCTGACCCACATGGCAACAGATTTAGCCTTTAGCTCAGCTTAACATGACTGGACTAATCTTAGTTTCACCAGTGAAAATAAGAATTGGAGTTAGTCTGATAGATCATTGCTAAAATAAGAAAATAAAAAAGCAGCTTTTCCGGGCCGTACATCACTGTAAGTGGACTACAAAAAGTTTCAAAAAAGATCTGTTGTAGTATAGTGTAACACAACTTGCAAATGTGTGTGTGCATGTGTTCTACTGCCTGACAAAGGTCTCAGTGACAGACTCAGACCTCAGCCTCAACTGTCAACTTCCAAAGAAAGGGGCGTGTCTTATTTAAATATTCAATGCTCCTCAGGGGACTTTTCAAGGGCCTAGGTGACTTTAATTCAACCAATTTGCATTTGATTCATTCAGTTTCATTTGAGCTCTGATCTCTGCTCTGTTCTTAATACTGCAGTTCACACAGACCCATCTATCCACTTTATTCTGCCACGCCCACTTTCAAGAGCTAGTTTTATCTGCTTTTGCGTGAGAATTTCAAGTTAATCAAGTTCAACTGTTCATGATTATATCATACTTAAAGCTTAGAGCATACCAAGAAAAGAAAATAGTAAGTAAAAGTCTGTTCTCTTTTAAAATAAATAGCAATACTGATAATAAATCCCTTATAAACAAAATTGTTTTGTCATTTGCTTCAAATGTGTGACAGACATATACAAGGGTTAGACAACGAAACTGAAACAATTGTCATTTTAGTGTGGGGGGTTGGAGCAGCCTGGTGGCCAATCTTCATTAATTGCACATTGCACCAGTAAGAGCAGAGTGTGAAGGTTCAATTATCAGGGTAAGAGCACAGTTTTGCAAAATATTGCAACGCACACAACATTATGGGCGACATACCAGAGTTCAAAAGAGGACAAATTGTTGGTGCACGTCTTGCTGGCGCATCTGTGACCAAGACAGCAAGTCTTTGTGATGCATCAAGAGCCACAGTATCCAGGGTAATGTCAGCAAACCACCAAGAAGGACCAACCACATCCAACAGGATTAACTGTGGATCCTGTAAGAGGAAGTTGTCTGAAAGGGATGTTCGAGTGCTAACCCGGATTGTATCAAAAAACATAAAACCACGGCTGCCCAAATCACGGCAGAATTCAATGTGTACCTCAACTCTCCTGTCCGTCACCACAATCAATTATTGTGCTCTAAAACCAGGTGTTTCAGTTTCAATGTCCAACCCCTGTATTTTGGGATATCTTAAGACTTTGGGCTGGATATTTTTGTTGGAGTTTGGCTCTAACTCTAGTATCCAGAGCAGTAGCTACTTCATTCTGCATTCACTTCAAACAAAATCTGACTATAAACTATTTTTGTTCAAATTTATTTTATATTATGTTTGTTACATTGTTGTTCAAGTAGAATTCGCCTCTTCTTCCAGTTATTAGGACTCCAGTTATTGCACAAGAAGTTATAACACAGGGTAAACAAAGAGGACCCCCCACCTGGTTTCATGGGAAATAGAATGAATAAGGTTTCTGATTCTCTTTTCCTGGATTTCTTTGATTTATTTGATGTGGATATGTGTTTTATATGGTAGGCCTATTTGTGTGCATAAATCTACATATAGACACCTTCACTAGAGACGCACAGCACATCAGAACACTCCGGAGTGCTGCATTTCCCTGCGGCTGTGTTCAGACTGCCGAGCTTATCCCGCTCAGAATACAATTATATATTATGTAAAGGCGCAGATTGCATTTTTCCCTTGTCACAGCCCGTGTTTTTTTATTTTCTTGATGTGGATCCTTTTGGCATGAGATAAAAAATAAGCTTCACTCATCATTTGTCACTTTTACTGGTGCAGTTTTAAGGAGGGAAAGGGGGTAGGGAACATGTCCACTCTCACCTTATGATTTTGGAATGGATTTCAACAGTTTGGGATGGTTTCATATTAACATTTTTATAATAAAATCTTTGTAATGCTGAAATACAGTAACAGTTCAAATATCTAAAAGTTTGAGCACACCTTCTCATTCAATGTTTTTATTTTTTATGTTTCCTACATTATAAATTAATAATGAAGTGATCCAGAACAATGAAGGAACATATAAGGAATCATGTAGTAACTTAAAAGTGTTAAACAAACTAAAATACTCTGTGAAGCATTTAGGTGCTCTTATCTGTGCTATTAACGTGGTTTCTTCTGAGGCTGGTAACCCTGATAAAACTCATCCTGTTCAACAGAGGAAACTCTTGCTCTTCCTTTTCTGGGGCGGTCTCCTGGTGAGAGCCAGTTTCATCATAACTTTTTTGATGTTTTTTATAACATTAATTAAAATGTTGCTCTTATAGTGCGATTCATTTACAGTATAACTCTTGACAAGGCACAGCTGTTAACTGAAAACCCTTTCATAAAACTGACTGAGAAAATCCAGCCAAGATGTGCAAATGTTCAAAGATTCTAAAATATCACAAATGTATTTGTTTACTAAATAATTCTATATGTTTTTTCTTAAAATAAAAATGTCTATCTATCTATCTATCTATCTATCTATCTATCTATCTATCTATCTATCTATCTATCTATCTATCTATCTATCTATCTATCTATCTATCTACCTACCTACCTACCTACCTACCTACCTACCTACCTACCTACCTACCTATCCATCCATCCATCCATCCATCAGAGAGATAGACTAAGGGTTGCTGGCTCATTCCCCCAAACCAGCAGGAAATAATAAAATGGGAGGGGTTATAAGTAAAGGAACAAATGAGGTGCCCCTGAGAAAGGGGCATCTAACCTCAATTGCTCCCCAGGCACTGAACTGGCTGCCCATTGCACTGGGGGTGTATGTGATTACTGCCCCTACAGTGTGTAGGAGGGGGGGTTAAATAGAAAAGGCTACATTTTATTTAGCGGCTGTGTGATAGCTATAAAAAGAGGAAAATCGTAATTCTTGTTTGTCATGTTTTACATATAAATTGCTAAACCCATGATCTGCCAGATTTGCACCCCTGCTGACTTTATATGAGGCTGCCAATCAGGATAGAGGGTGGGTCAATTTATCCAGATGGTCTATACAGGAGTTCCAGTATGATTTATGTGACTCATAGAGGCCCCACCTCACAACTTACAGGCCTCAAAGCAGATTTATAGAAGAATTGGGCATTTTTGTTCCTAGACCCCAGCTATAGATCCCTATTGGACCACCACTGTGACTGCAACCACCTCACAGCAACTACCTGGCATACCATAGCAACTACCTGGCATACCATAGCAACTGTCTAGGAACTAGCTACAACATCGTCGTTACGAGTAATGAGCAACAATAGAGCAATCACTTTAAAAACCATAACAAACATCTAACTAGCAACCCATTGGGTAACCCTTTGGGATACACATCAACTGCACAGTAACCAGCTAGCTAAGAAAACACCCCAGAAACCACCTAGCAACACAACAGGAGACATCTAGGATACCATAGCAACCCAATAGAAAATTGAGAGACCATAATAGCCACATAATACCATAACACCATAGTGACCACTCAGCAACACTATAGTAAGCAAGAAATAACACCATAGCAACCACTCTCTGGTTTGAGTTACTGTGTAATTACTGTTCATTTTTAACTGGACCAAGTAGTGTTGGTGTGAAAACACCAAACACAGTAGCAAATGCTTGAAATTCCACAGCAACCGTCTAGTAAGCAACTAGCAATTGCCTAGTGCCCATCTAGAAACACCCTAGCAACCACTGAGCAA
This sequence comes from Astyanax mexicanus, assembly GCF_023375975.1. NCBI lineage: Eukaryota > Metazoa > Chordata > Actinopteri > Characiformes > Acestrorhamphidae > Astyanax > Astyanax mexicanus. Next base: position 4,496,989 of record NC_064419.1, on the reverse strand, counting down.
TACCATGCAAAATATTGTACTGCACTGTAACACCTAAGCAGCCACCTGAAACACCAAGAAACCACCTTAAACACCATAGCAACCACTCTGTAGTGTGAATTACTGTGTAATTACTGTCCATTTTAAATAGACCAAATAGTGCAGTTAGAAACACCATCAAAATGCTTGAACTGCCACAGTCTAGTCTAGTAATCACCTAACAACTGTCTAGTAACCATCTAGCAACACCCTAGCAACCACTGAGCAATACCATGAAAAACCATTGGAAATATCACTGTAACACCCAAGCAACCACCTAAAACACCAAAGCAATCACCTGAAACACCCTAGCAACCACTCTCTGGTGTGAATTACTGTGCAATTACTGCCATTACTCCATTTTAACTGGACAAAATGCTTGAAATGCGACAGCAAACTATTAGCGACCCCGAAGCAACCACATAGTAACACCCTAGCAACCACTGAGCATCACCATAAAAACATTGGGAATACCACTGTAATACCCAAGCAACCACCTGAAACACCCAAGCAACCACCTAAAACACCCAAGGAACCACTTACAAAAATAGTGACCACACACACACACACACATGCACACACACACATACACACAGCAACAGAGCAACGACTTCCTGGAAGTGGGAATCATGTTTGCAGCACAACCGTTCAGCATTTCCTCCAGGAAATGCCCTTTTCTAATAGTTTCATATTGTATTATATTGTACTGCATGTCAGCCTGTAATTGCTTTGGCGCTGTAGCATGTAAAGCTGCTAATAAAGCCCAGCGAACTGAACAGAACCCAGAGAGAGAGAGAGAGAGAGAGAGAGAAAGAGAGAGAGAGAGAGAGAGAGAGAGAGAGAGGGAGAGAGAAAGAGAGAGAGAGAAAGAGAGAGAGTGAGAGAGAGAGAGAGAGAGAGAGAGAGAGAGAGAGAGGGGGGAGAGCGTATGGATAAATTCTGGCACCCATGCTCTTCCATTAAACCAGGGCATGACTGACAGGCAGTGCAGAGCCCAAAACGCTCCCTGTGTAATAGATTCATTTCCGCATCACTTTCCCACGATGTCAGAGCGAAGCCGCCGCGCGCAGACGTGTCTCCCAAACACAAAAGCGGGAGAATGAACAGATTGTGTTAAAATGGGAGATGAAAACACTGTAACTGATACAGCCGAGCCTGAAACGATCCGAGAGCTAACTGAAACACACACAGACAGAGCAGGTGTGTCTGAGAGAGAGAGAGACAGAGAGAACATGAGAGAGTGTTTATATATAAAAAGCAACATACACAGGTACTGTGTGTATAAGCATTATGGACAAAAGTATTGGTACACCCAGCTTTTCATTGTTTCTTCTTGAATCGTTGAAAAGAGTATCTGTCTCTACCGTCCATTAAAGGCTTTCTACTAGGTTTCAGAGCACTGCTGTGAAGATTTGATTGCATTCAGTAAGTAAAAAGAGAGACAGCATGTTATTTATATTGTTTAAGCATCGTCATCGCAATGTGCGCATGCACAATATTCACATCGCAAGACGTGCAATGTCACTTAAGGCAATTAAATCAAACACGTCATGTTGCAATGTTTTGATTCTTGACACAAGAAGTAGTAGATACACAGCGCTGTCTCTGTGTCCGTGTGAGTAAGAGGCTGCTGCTGCCTGAGAAGCGCTCTATCTTTAATAAACTCCTGAAGACAGAGCTCTTCAAAGAGCACTTACTCTCCTAACACCTCTAACTAACTACCTTCTACTACCAGATCAGGAGAATCTCTCGCTATCTTTAATAAACTCCTGAAGACAGAGCTCTTCAAAGAGCACTTACTCTCCTAACACCTCTAACTAACTACCTTCTACTACCAGATCAGGAGAATATCTCGCTATCTTTAATAAACTCCTGAGGACAGAGCTCTTCAAAGAGCACTTACTCTCCTAACACCTCTAACTAACTACCTTCTACTACCAGATCAGGAGAATATCTCGCTATCTTTAATAA